>NC_080177.1:5000-90000 GCF_950295315.1 Erinaceus europaeus | reverse complement strand
GGCATGACCTGTGGGAGCTGGAGGTCAGAGGGATGCCTGGGACACCCCGCCCCAGACTCGGGTGGCAGAGAGCAGGCTGTGTGCTGTGGATCCCTGACTGGGCGTGGCTCCTGGGACAGCAGATGCCTCCTGAAGGCGCCCCCACAGTGCCACTGGGTGCTGACCAAGGTCCAGGCCCCTGCAGGGCAGGCGGGCGGTCTCCAGGCCCCACAGGAGTGGCCTCACCTGCTGCAGGACCATCTTCTGCAGCAGCATGAAGTGGGGGGAGCCCGGCATCCAGAGGGGGTGCTGGAAAGGCCTCATGACTGTGAAGGTGACGCTGACTGTCTCCAGGGCCATCTGGGCCAGGGTGCAGCCTGCCAGACATAGGCCCAGTAGCCTCTAAGCCCACACAGCCCACCGGGCACGCCCGAAGTGGACGCCCACTGGGTGGGCTGGGCCGAGACTCACCGCCAGCGGCCAGGCTGCATGCGTCCAGAGACAGGGCCCCCAGCTGGCCCGTGGCCCTCACCTGTCCAGAGGACCTCGCAGGCAGAGGGGCCCAAAGCCTGGCTCCCAAACTCCAGAGATGCCATCACAGCTACGGAGCCAGGCCTGTGGACAGAGCCACATCCTCACAGGGCAGCAGGAGGCCACACCCACCCAGGGAGCTGTCTGCTCCTTGGGTCCCTGCAGCTGCCCAGGAGGGGAAGGGCCCCTGTCCTGGAGGGTATGGTGCTGTCAGCGGAGTGGGGCAGGTCATGGGAGGTAGAATGGGATACTCCCGCACCCAGCTCTCCTGGAAACACTTATCCCCCCATGGAGAGCCTGGGGCAGTCACCCCACTCAGGTGCCTGACCAGGAAACATCAGATTCCACACAGAGGGCGCTGACAGGCCCAGGGATCTCTGAGAGCCTGCTGAGGCATCTGAGGAAGAGACCTGCAAGCAGGCATCTGGGGACCCAGCGTAGTCTTCCCAGTACCTGGCTTGTGCCATGCCGTCCCTGGGGAGGACACAGCAGGATAGCAGGTCACTGAGAGGCTGCAGCTGCCACCTTCCTGGGGGTGAGGCTGGGGTCCCCTCGGGCTGGGGGACGCTGGTCTCCTCAGGGAGAACCCCTTACACCGAGGCCACAACGAGCTCACGGGGTGACCTGGGCGCCTCTTCCTGAGATGGCAGGGCTGGCAGGTCAGGCCTTAGGTCCCCCGGCCTCCTGGAGGCTCAGCTGGGTGATGCCTGCACCCAAGAGTGGCACCAGCCCTTCAGGCTACTGGTCCAGAATGTGCCCGGAACCCTGTTGTCCCCCACCCCAGTTGGGCAGTGCCCCCCCCAGCCCTGCAGCTGGACTGGGGCTTGAGCGGGCAGGAGGCTGGGGGTCACACAGGCCAGCTGGGGACACTGCTGCCACACTCACCAGAAGATCAGGCGACCAATACCCTGGAAGCTGGAGAAGGCGTCCAGATAGAGGGCCCAGAGCTGCAGGCAGGGCTGTCGGTCATCAGGGCCTCCCACAGTGCAGCAATCCCGCACCCCGCTCTCTGCATCCAGTGTGACCCCTGCCCCAGCATGGCCTCCCCCTGGTGTGGGCCTTGCTATGCTAGAGTCCCTGGCATGCCGTGGCCTCTGTTCTGGCATGGCCCTGCCTCAGTGGCCCTTGGCCTGTACCCGCGGTGGCCTGCCCGTCACTGTACCCCTGCCCCTGCCCACACCTTGTGGACGCCGTCTGCTCGCCACCCTCTCAGAGGCTCATGGGCGGCAGCTGTCTTCCCTGCAGCTTCCTTGTCCCCTTCTTTGCCGTCTCCACAGCTGCCACGGCCATGGGACCCTGGCTCACCTGGGGGAGAGCACTGCCCTGGCACCTCCTAGGGACATAGGCCATGGAGGATCTCTGCTCCCGCAGGCCCTGATCCCTGACTGGGGACCCGAGAAGCTGTCCACCTGGCACGGCTCCCACTCCCCTGCCCCCAGAGCTGGCCTTGTGGGTCTCCCACATGGCAGAAGCTCAAGGGAGCGACTATAGACTGCTCACCACTCCAGGACAGGGGGTGCTGAGCAGTGAGGGGGCAGGCTGTGAGGGTGCAGAGCAATGAGAGGGCAGGCTGTGAGGGTGATGAGCAGTGAGGGGCAGACTGTGAGGGTGCTGAGCAGTGAGGGGCAGGCTGTGAGGGTGCTGAGCAGTGAGGGGACAGGCTGTGAGGGTGCAGAGCAATGAGAGGGCAGGCTGTGAGGGTGCTGAGCAGTGAGGGGCAGACTGTGAGGGTGCTGAGCAGTGAGGGGACAGGCTGTGAGGGTGCTGAGCAGTGAGGGGCAGGCTGTGAGGGTGCTGAGCACTGAGGGGACAGGCTGTGAGGGTGCTGAGCAGTGAGGGGACAGGCTGTGAGGGTGCAGAGCAATGAGAGGGCAGGCTGTGAGGGTGCTGAGCAGTGAGGGGACAGGCTGTGAGGGTGCTGAGCAGTGAGGGGCAGACTGTGAGGGTGCTGAGCAGTGAGGGGCAGACTGTGAGGGTGCTGAGCAGTGAGGGGACAGGCTGTGAGGGTGCAGAGCAGTGAGGGGACAGGCTGTATGGGTGCTGAGCAGTGAGGGGGCAGGCTGTGAGGGTGCAGAGCAGTGAGAGGGCAGGCTGTGAGGGTGCTGAGCAGTGAGGGGCAGACTGTGAGGGTGCTGAGCAGTGGGGCAGACTGTGAGGGTGCTGAGCAGTGAGGGGACAGGCTGTGAGGGTGCAGAGCAGTGAGGGGACAGGCTGTGTGGGTGCTGAGCAGTGAGGGGGCAGGCTGTGAGGGTGCAGAGCAATGAGAGGGCAGGCTGTGAGGGTGCTGAGCAGTGAGGGGCAGACTGTGAGGGTGCTGAGCAGTGAGGGGCAGGGTGTGAGGGTGCTGAGCAGTGAGGGGACAGGCTGTGAGGGTGCAGAGCAGTGAGGGGACAGGCTGTGTGGGTGCTGAGCAGTGAGGGGGCAGGCTGTGAGGGTGCAGAGCAATGAGAGGGCAGGCTGTGAGGGTGCTGAGCAGTGAGGGGCAGACTGTGAGGGTGCTGAGCAGTGAGGGGCAGGCTGTGAGGGTGCTGAGCAGTGAGAGGGCAGGCTGTGAGGGTGCAGAGTAGTGAGGGGACAGGCTGTGAGGGTGCAGAGCAGTGAGGGGACAGGCTGTGTGGGTGCTGAGCAGTGAGGGGGCAGGCTGTGAGGGTGCTGAGCAGTGAGAGGGCAGGCTGTGAGGGTGCTGAGCAGTGAGTGGACAGTATGTGAGGGTGCAGAGCAGTGAGGAGACAGGCTGTGAGGGTGCTGAGCAGTGAGAGGACAGGCTGTGAGGGTGCTGAGCAGTGAGGGGCAGGCTGTGAGGGTGCTGAGCAGTGAGGGGACAGGCTGTGAGGGTGCAGAGCAATGAGAGGGCAGGCTGTGAGGGTGCTGAGCACTGAGGGGCAGGCTGTGAGGGTGCAGAGCAGTGAGGGGCAGGCTGTGAGGGTGCTGAGCAGTGAGGGGACAGGCTGTGAGGGTGCAGAGCAGTGAGGGGCAGGCTGTGAGGGTGCTGAGCAGTGAGGGGACAGGCTGTGAGGGTGCTGAGCAGTGAGGGACAGGCTGTGAGGGTGCAGAGCAGTGAGGGGCAGGCTGTGAGGGTGCTGAGCAGTGAGGGGACAGGCTGTGAGGGTGCAGAGCAGTGAGGGGCAGGCTGTGAGGGTGCTGAGCAGTGAGGGGACAGGCTGTGAGGGTGCTGAGCAGTGAGGGGCAGGCTGTGAGGGTGCTGAGCAGTGAGGGGACAGGCTGTGAGGGTGCTGAGCAGTGAGGGACAGGCTGTGAGGGTGCTGAGCAGTGAGGGGCAGGCTGTGAGGGTGCTGAGCAGTGAGGGGACAGGCTGTGAGGGTGCAGAGCAGCGAGGGGCAGGCTGTGAGGGTGCTGAGCAGTGAGGGGCAGGCTGTGAGGGTGCTGAGCAGTGAGGGGACAGGCTGTGAGGGTGCTGAGCAGTGAGGGGACAGGCTGTGAGGGTGCAGAGCAATGAGAGGGCAGGCTGTGAGGGTGCTGAGCAGTGAGGGGCAGACTGTGAGGGTGCTGAGCAGTGAGGGGCAGACTGTGAGGGTGCTGAGCAGTGAGGGGACAGGCTGTGAGGGTGCAGAGCAGTGAGGGGACAGGCTGTGTGGGTGCTGAGCAGTGAGGGGACAGTATGTGAGGGTGCAGAGCAGTGAGGAGACAGGCTGTGAGGGTGCTGAGCAGTGAGAGGACAGGCTGTGAGGGTGCTGAGCAGTGAGGGGACAGGCTGTGAGGGTGCTGAGCAGTGAGGGGCAGGCTGTGTGGGTGCTGAGCAGTGAGGGGGCAGGCTGTGAGGGTGCTGAGCAGTGAGGGGCAGGCTGTGAGGGTGCTGAGCAGAGAGGGGACAGGCTGTGAGGGTGCTGAGCAGTGAGAGGACAGGCTGTGAGGGTGCAGAGCAGTGAGAAGGCAGGCTATGAGGGTGCAGAGCAGTGAGGAGACAGGCTGTGAGGGTGCAGAGCAGTGAGGAGACAGGCTGTGAGGGTGCTGAGCACTGAGGGGACAGGCTGTGAGGGTGCAGAGCAGTGAGGGGCAGGCTGTGTGGGTGCTGAGCAGTGAGGGGGCAGGCTGTGAGGGTGCTGAGCAGTGAGGGGCAGGCTGTGAGGGTGCTGAGCAGAGAGGGGACAGGCTGTGAGGGTGCTGAGCAGTGAGAGGACAGGCTGTGTGGGTGCTGAGCAGTGAGGGGCAGGCTGTGAGGGTGCTGAGCAGTGAGGGGACAGGCTGTGTGGGTGCAGAGCAGTGAGGGGCAGGCTGTGAGGGTGCTGAGCAGTGAGGGGACAGGCTGTGTGGGTGCAGAGCAGTGAGGGGACAGGCTGTGAGGGTGCTGAGCAGTGAGGGGCAGACTGTGAGGGTGCTGAGCAGTGAGGGGCAGACTGTGAGGGTGCTGAGCAGTGAGGGGACAGGCTGTGAGGGTGCAGAGCAGTGAGGGGACAGGCTGTGTGGGTGCTGAGCAGTGAGGGGGCAGGCTGTGAGGGTGCAGAGCAGTGAGAGGGCAGGCTGTGAGGGTGCTGAGCAGTGAGGGGACAGTATGTGAGGGTGCAGAGCAGTGAGGAGACAGGCTGTGAGGGTGCTGAGCAGTGAGAGGACAGGCTGTGAGGGTGCTGAGCAGTGAGAGGACAGGCTGTGAGGGTGCTGAGCAGTGAGAGGACAGGCTGTGTGGGTGCTGAGCAGTGAGGGGCAGGCTGTGAGGGTGCTGAGCAGTGAGGGGCAGGCTGTGAGGGTGCAGAGCAGTGAGGGGCAGGCTGTGTGGGTGCTGAGCACTGAGGGGCAGGCTGTGTGGGTGCTGAGCAGTGAGGGGACAGGCTGTGAGGGTGCTGAGCAGTGAGGGACAGGCTGTGATGGTGCAGAGCAGTGAGGGGCAGGCTGTGTGGGTGCTGAGCAGTGAGGGGACAGGCTGTGAGGGTGCTGAGCAGTGAGGGGCTGGCTGTGAGGGTGCAGAGCAGTGAGGGGACAGGCTGTGAGGGTGCTGAGCAGTGAGGGGACAGGCTGTGAGGGTGCTGAGCAGTGAGGGGCAGGCTGTGAGGGTGCAGAGCAGTGAGGGGCAGGCTGTGAGGGTGCTGAGAAGTGAGGGGCAGGCTGTGTGGGTGCTGAGAAGTGAGAGGACAGGCTGTGAGGGTGCTGAGCAGTGAGGGGACAGGCTGTGAGGGTGCTGAGCAGTGAGGGGACAGGCTGTGAGGGTGCAGAGCAGTGAAGGACAGGCTGTGAGGGTGCTGAGCAGTGAGGGGCAGACTGTGAGGGTGCTGAGCAGTGAGGGGACAGGCTGTGAGGGTGCAGAGCAGTGAGGGGCAGGCTGTGAGGGTGCTGAGAAGTGAGGGGCAGGCTGTGTGGGTGCTGAGAAGTGAGAGGACAGGCTGTGAGGGTGCTGAGCAGTGAGGGGACAGGCTGTGAGGGTGCAGAGCAGTGAGAGGGCAGGCTGTGAGGGTGCTGAGCAGTGAGGGGCAGGCTGTGAGGGTGCTGAGCAGTGAGGGGACAGGCTGTGAGGGTGCTGAGCAGTGAGGTGGCAGGCTGTGAGGGTGCAGAGCAGTGAGGGGACAGGCTGTGAGGGTGCAGAGCAGTGAGGGGACAGGCTGTGAGGGTGCTGAGCAGTGAGGGACAGGCTGTGTGGGTGCTGAGCAGTGAGGGGCAGGCTGTGAGGGTGCTGAGTAGTGAGGGACAGGCTGTGAGGGTGCTGAGCAGTGAGGGGACAGGCTGTGAGGGTGCAGAGCAGTGAGGGGACAGGCTGTGAGGGTGCTGAGCAGTGAGGGGCAGGCTGTGTGGGTGCAGAGTAGTGAGGGGGCTGGCTGTGAGGGTGCAGAGTAGTGAGGGGGCTGGCTGTGAGGGTGCAGAGCAGTGAGGGGACAGGCTGTGAGGGTGCTGAGCAGTGAGGGGACAGGCTGTGTGGGTGCAGAGCAGTGAGGGGACAGGCTGTGAGGGTGCTGAGCAGTGAGGGGACAGGCTGTGAGGGTGCAGAGCAGTGAGGGGACAGGCTGTGAGGGTGCTGAGCAGTGAGGGACAGGCTGTGTGGGTGCTGAGCAGTGAGGGGCAGGCTGTGAGGGTGCTGAGTAGTGAGGGGCAGGCTGTGAGGGTGCTGAGCAGTGAGGGGGCTGGCTGTGAGGGTGCAGAGTAGTGAGGGGGCTGGCTGTGAGGGTGCAGAGTAGTGAGGGGACAGGCTGTGTGGGTGCTGAGCAGTGAGGGGGCTGGCTGTGAGGGTGCTGAGCAGTGAGGGGCAGGCTGTGTGGGTGCTGAGCAGTGAGGGGACAGGCTGTGAGGGTGCAGAGCAGTGAGGGGACAGGCTGTGAGGGTGCTGAGCAGTGAGGGGCAGACTGTGAGGGTGCTGAGCAGTGAGGGGCAGGCTGTGAGGGTGCTGAGCAGTGAGGGGACAGGCTGTGAGGGTGCAGAGCAGTGAGGGGACAGGCTGTGTGGGTGCAGAGCAGTGAGGGGGCAGGCTGTGAGGGTGCTGAGCAGTGAGAGGGCAGGCTGTGAGGGTGCTGAGCAGTGAGTGGACAGTATGTGAGGGTGCAGAGCAGTGAGGAGACAGGCTGTGAGGGTGCTGAGCAGTGAGAGGACAGGCTGTGAGGGTGCTGAGCAGTGAGGTGGCAGGCTGTGAGGGTGCAGAGCAGTGAGGGGACAGGCTGTGAGGGTGCAGAGCAGTGAGGGGACAGGCTGTGAGGGTGCTGAGCAGTGAGGGACAGGCTGTGTGGGTGCTGAGCAGTGAGGGGCAGGCTGTGAGGGTGCTGAGTAGTGAGGGACAGGCTGTGAGGGTGCTGAGCAGTGAGGTGGCAGGCTGTGAGGGTGCAGAGCAGTGAGGGGACAGGCTGTGAGGGTGCTGAGCAGTGAGGGGCAGGCTGTGTGGGTGCAGAGTAGTGAGGGGGCTGGCTGTGAGGGTGCAGAGTAGTGAGGGGGCTGGCTGTGAGGGTGCAGAGCAGTGAGGGGACAGGCTGTGAGGGTGCTGAGCAGTGAGGGGACAGGCTGTGTGGGTTCAGAGCAGTGAGGGGACAGGCTGTGAGGGTGCTGAGCAGTGAGGGGACAGGCTGTGAGGGTGCAGAGCAGTGAGGGGACAGGCTGTGAGGGTGCTGAGCAGTGAGGGACAGGCTGTGTGGGTGCTGAGCAGTGAGGGGCAGGCTGTGAGGGTGCTGAGTAGTGAGGGGCAGGCTGTGAGGGTGCTGAGCAGTGAGGGGGCTGGCTGTGAGGGTGCAGAGTAGTGAGGGGGCTGGCTGTGAGGGTGCAGAGTAGTGAGGGGACAGGCTGTGTGGGTGCTGAGCAGTGAGGGGGCTGGCTGTGAGGGTGCTGAGCAGTGAGGGGCAGGCTGTGTGGGTGCTGAGCAGTGAGGGGACAGGCTGTGAGGGTGCAGAGCAGTGAGGGGACAGGCTGTGAGGGTGCTGAGCAGTGAGGGGCAGACTGTGAGGGTGCTGAGCAGTGAGGGGCAGGCTGTGAGGGTGCTGAGCAGTGAGGGGACAGGCTGTGTGGGTGCAGAGCAGTGAGGGGGCAGGCTGTGAGGGTGCTGAGCAGTGAGAGGGCAGGCTGTGAGGGTGCTGAGCAGTGAGTGGACAGTATGTGAGGGTGCAGAGCAGTGAGGAGACAGGCTGTGAGGGTGCTGAGCAGTGAGAGGACAGGCTGTGAGGGTGCTGAGCAGTGAGAGGACAGGCTGTGAGGGTGCTGAGCAGTGAGGGGACAGGCTGTGAGGGTGCAGAGCAATGAGAGGGCAGACTGTGAGGGTGCTGAGCAGTGAGGGGCAGACTGTGAGGGTGCTGAGCAGTGAGGGGACAGGCTGTGAGGGTGCAGAGCAGTGAGGGGACAGGCTGTGAGGGTGCTGAGCAGTGAGGGGACAGGCTGTGAGGGTGCAGAGCAGTGAGGGGACAGGCTGTGTGGGTGCTGAGCAGTGAGGGGGCAGGCTGTGAGGGTGCAGAGCAATGAGAGGGCAGGCTGTGAGGGTGCTGAGCAGTGAGGGGCAGACTGTGAGGGTGCTGAGCAGTGAGGGGCAGGCTGTGAGGGTGCTGAGCAGTGAGGGGACAGGCTGTGAGGGTGCTGAGCAGTGAGGGGACAGGCTGTGTGGGTGCTGAGCAGTGAGGGGGCAGGCTGTGAGGGTGCTGAGCAGTGAGAGGGCAGGCTGTGAGGGTGCTGAGCAGTGAGAGGACAGGCTGTGAGGGTGCTGAGCAGTGAGAGGACAGGCTGTGTGGGTGCTGAGCAGTGAGAGGACAGGCTGTGAGGGTGCAGAGCAGTGAGAGGGCAGGCTGTGAGGGTGCTGAGCAGTGAGGGGCAGGCTGTGAGGGTGCTGAGCAGTGAGGGGCAGACTGTGAGGGTGCTGAGCAGTGAGGGGCAGGCTGTGAGGGTGCTGAGCAGTGAGGGGACAGGCTGTGTGGGTGCTGAGCAGTGAGGGGGCAGGCTGTGAGGGTGCTGAGCAGTGAGAGGACAGGCTGTGTGGGTGCTGAGCAGTGAGAGGACAGGCTGTGAGGGTGCAGAGCAGTGAGGGGACAGGCTGTGTGGGTGCTGAGCAGTGAGGGGCAGGCTGTGAGGGTGCAGAGCAGTGAGGGGCAGGCTGTGAGGGTGCTGAGCAGTGAGGGGACAGGCTGTGAGGGTGCTGAGCAGTGAGGGGCAGGCTGTGTGGGTGCTGAGCAGTGAGGGGGCAGGCTGTGAGGGTGCTGAGCAGTGAGAGGACAGGCTGTGTGGGTGCTGAGCAGTGAGAGGACAGGCTGTGAGGGTGCAGAGCAGTGAGAGGGCAGGCTGTGAGGGTGCTGAGCAGTGAGGAGACAGGCTGTGAGGGTGCTGAGCACTGAGGGGCAGGCTGTGAGGGTGCTGAGCAGTGAGGGGCAGGCTGTGAGGGTGCTGAGCAGTGAGGGGAAGGCTGTGAGGGTGCTGAGCAGTGAGGGGCAGGCTGTGAGGGTGCAGAGCAGTGAGGGGCAGGCTGTGTGGGTGCTGAGCACTGAGGGGCAGGCTGTGTGGGTGCTGAGCAGTGAGGGGACAGGCTGTGAGGGTGCTGAGCAGTGAGGGACAGGCTGTGATGGTGCAGAGCAGTGGGGCAGGCTGTGTGGGTGCTGAGCAGTGAGGGGACAGGCTGTGAGGGTGCTGAGCAGTGAGGGGCAGGCTGTGAGGGTGCAGAGCAGTGAGGGGAAGGCTGTGAGGGTGCTGAGCAGTGAGGGGACAGGCTGTGAGGGTGCAGAGCAGTGAAGGACAGGCTGTGAGGGTGCTGAGCAGTGAGGGGCAGACTGTGAGGGTGCAGAGCAGTGAGGGGCAGGCTGTGAGGGTGCTGAGCAGTGAGGGGACAGGCTGTGAGGGTGCTGAGCAGTGAGGGGACAGGCTGTGAGGGTGCTGAGCAGTGAGGGGCAGGCTGTGAGGGTGCTGAGCAGTGAGGGGCAGACTGTGAGGGTGCTGAGCAGTGAGGGGCAGGCTGTGTGGGTGCTGAGCAGTGAGGGGCAGGCTGTAAGGGTGCTGAGAAGTGAGGGGCAGGCTGTGTGGGTGCTGAGCAGTGAGGGGCAGGCTGTGAGGGTGCTGAGCAGTGAGGGGCAGACTGTGAGGGTGCAGAGCAGTGAGGGGCAGGCTGTGAGGGTGCTGAGCAGTGAGGGGACAGGCTGTGAGGGTGCTGAGCAGTGAGGGGACAGGCTGTGAGGGTGCAGAGCAGTGAGGGGCAGGCTGTGAGGGTGCTGAGCAGTGAGGGGCAGGCTGTGTGGGTGCTGAGCAGTGAGGGGCAGGCTGTGAGGGTGCTGAGCTTTGAGGGGACAGGCTGTGAGGGTGCTGAGTTGTGAGGGGGACAGGCTGTGAGGGTGCAGAGCAGTGAGGGGCAGGCTGTGAGGGTGCAGAGCAGTGAGGGGGCAGGCTGTGTGGGTGCTGAGCAGTGAGGGGCAGGCTGTGAGGGTGCTGAGCAGTGAGGGGCAGGCTGTGAGGGTGCTGAGCTTTGATTGGACAGGCTGTGAGGGTGCAGAGCAGTGAGGGGACAGGCTGTGAGGGTGCAGAGCAGTGAGAGGACAGGCTGTGAGGGTGCTGAGCAGTGAGGGGCAGGCTGTGAGGGTGCAGAGCAGTGAGGGGACAGGCTGTGAGGGTGCTGAGCAGTGAGGGGACAGGCTGTGAGGGTGCTGAGCAGTGAGGGACAGGCTGTGTGGGTGCTGAGCAGTGAGGGGCAGGCTGTGTGGGTGCTGAGCAGTGAGGGGCAGGCTGTGAGGGTGCTGAGCAGTGAGGGGACAGGCTGTGAGGGTGCTGAGCAGTGAGGGGGCTGGCTGTGAGGGTGCAGAGTAGTGAGGGGGCTGGCATGAGGGTGCAGAGCAGTGAGGGGACAGGCTGTGAGGGTGCTGAGCAGTGAGGGGACAGGCTGTTAGGGTGCAGAGCAGTGAGGGGACAGGCTGTGAGGGTGCTGAGCAGTGAGGGACAGGCTGTGTGGGTGCTGAGCAGTGAGGGGCAGACTGTGAGGGTGCTGAGCAGTGAGGGGCAGGCTGTGAGGGTGCTGAGCAGTGAGGGGGCTGGCTGTGAGGGTGCAGAGTAGTGAGGGGGCTGGCTGTGAGGGTGCAGAGTAGTGAGGGGACAGGCTGTGTGGGTGCTGAGCAGTGAGGGGGCTGGCTGTGAGGGTGCAGAGTAGTGAGGGGGCTGGCTGTGAGGGTGCAGAGTAGTGAGGGGGCTGGCTGTGAGGGTGAAGAGCAGTGAGGGGACAGGCTGTGAGGGTGCTGAGCAGTGAGGGGACAGGCTGTGAGGGTGCAGAGTAGTGAGGGGACAGGCTGTGAGGGTGCTGAGCAGTGAGGGGACAGGCTGTGAGGGTGCTGAGCAGTGACGGGCAGGCTGTGAGGGTGCTGAGTAGTGAGGGGCAGGCTGTGAGGGTGCTGAGCAGTGAGGGGGCTGGCTGTGAGGGTGCAGAGTAGTGAGGGGGCTGGCTGTGAGGGTGCAGAGTAGTGAGGGGACAGGCTGTGAGGGTGCTGAGCAGTGAGGGGGCTGGCTGTGAGGGTGCTGAGCAGTGAGGGGCAGGCTGTGTGGGTGCTGAGCAGTGAGGGGACAGGCTGTGAGGGTGCTGAGCAGTGAGGGGGCTGGCTGTGAGGGTGCAGAGTAGTGAGGGGACAGGCTATGAGCGTGCTGAGCAGTGAGGGGACAGGCTGTGAGGGTGCTGAGCAGTGAGGGGACAGGCTGTGAGGGTGCAGAGCAGTGAGGGGCAGGCTGTGTGGGTGCTGAGCAGTGAGGGGCAGGCTGTGTGGGTGCTGAGCAGTGAGGGGACAGGCTGTGAGGGTGCAGAGCAGTGAGGGGACAGGCTGTGAGGGTGCAGAGCAGTGAGGGGACAGGCTGTGAGGGTGCTAAGCAGTGAGGGACAGGCTGTGAGGGTGCTGAGCAGTGAGAGGACAGGCTGTGTGGGTGCTGAGCAGTGAGGGGACAGGCTGTGAGGGTGCAGAGCAGTGAGGGGCAGGCTGTGAGGGTGCTGAGCAGTGAGGGGCAGGCTGTGAGGGTGCAGAGCAGTGAGGGGCAGGCTGTGAGGGTGCAGAGCAGTGAGGGGCAGGCTGTGAGGGTGCTGAGCAGTGAGGGGACAGGCTGTGAGGGTGCTGAGCAGTGAGGGGACAGGCTGTGAGGGTGCTGAGCAGTGAGGGGCAGGCTGTGAGGGTGCTGAGCAGTGAGGGGCAGGCTGTGAGGGTGCTGAGCAGTGAGGGGACAGGCTGTGAGGGTGCAGAGTAGTGATGGGACAGGCTGTGAGGGTGCTGAGCAGTGAGAGGACAGGCTGTGAGGGTGCTGAGCAGTGAGAGGACAGGCTGTGAGGGTGCAGAGCAGTGAGGGGCAGGCTGTGAGGGTGCAGAGCAGTGAGGGACAGGCTGTGAGGGTGCAGAGCAGTGAGGGGCAGGCTGTGAGGGTGCTGAGCAGTGAGGTGGCAGGCTGTGAGGGTGCTGAGCAGTGAGGGGGCTGGCTGTGAGGGTGCAGAGTAGTGAGGGGACAGGCTGTGTGGGTGCTGAGCAGTGAGGGGACAGGCTGTGAGGGTGCTGAGCAGTGAGGGGACAGGCTGTGAGGGTGCTGAGCAGTGAGGGGCAGGCTGTGAGGGTGCTGAGCAGTGAGGGGCAGGCTGTGTGGGTGCTAAGCAGTGAGGGGACAGGCTGTGAGGGTGCTGAGCAGTGAGGGGACAGGCTGTGAGGGTGCAGAGCAGTGAGGGGCAGGCTGTGAGGGTGCTGAGCAGTGAGGGGACAGGCTGTGAGGGTGCAGAGCAGTGAGGGGACAGGCTGTGAGGGTGCAGAGCAGTGAGGGGCAGGCTGTGAGGGTGCTGAGCAGTGAGGGGACAGGCTGTGAGGGTGCTGAGCAGTGAGGGGCAGGCTGTGAGGGTGCTGAGCAGTGAGGGGACAGGCTGTGAGGGTGCTGAGCATTGAGGGGCAGGCTGTGAGGGTGCTGAGCAGTGAGGGGACAGGCTGTGAGGGTGCAGAGCAGTGAGGGGACAGGCTGTGAGGGTGCAGAGCAGTGAGGGGCAGGCTGTGAGGGTGCTGAGCAGTGAGGGGACAGGCTGTGAGGGTGCTGAGCAGTGAGGGGCAGGCTGTGTGGGTGCTGAGCAGTGAGGGGGCAGGCTGTGAGGGTGCTGAGCAGTGAGAGGACAGGCTGTGTGGGTGCTGAGCAGTGAGAGGACAGGCTGTGAGGGTGCAGAGCAGTGAGAGGGCAGGCTGTGAGGGTGCTGAGCAGTGAGGAGACAGGCTGTGAGGGTGCTGAGCACTGAGGGGCAGGCTGTGAGGGTGCTGAGCAGTGAGGGGCAGGCTGTGAGGGTGCTGAGCAGTGAGGGGAAGGCTGTGAGGGTGCTGAGCAGTGAGGGGCAGGCTGTGAGGGTGCAGAGCAGTGAGGGGCAGGCTGTGTGGGTGCTGAGCACTGAGGGGCAGGCTGTGTGGGTGCTGAGCAGTGAGGGGACAGGCTGTGAGGGTGCTGAGCAGTGAGGGACAGGCTGTGATGGTGCAGAGCAGTGGGGCAGGCTGTGTGGGTGCTGAGCAGTGAGGGGACAGGCTGTGAGGGTGCTGAGCAGTGAGGGGCAGGCTGTGAGGGTGCAGAGCAGTGAGGGGCAGGCTGTGAGGGTGCTGAGCAGTGAGGGGACAGGCTGTGAGGGTGCAGAGCAGTGAAGGACAGGCTGTGAGGGTGCTGAGCAGTGAGGGGCAGACTGTGAGGGTGCAGAGCAGTGAGGGGCAGGCTGTGAGGGTGCTGAGCAGTGAGGGGACAGGCTGTGAGGGTGCTGAGCAGTGAGGGGACAGGCTGTGAGGGTGCTGAGCAGTGAGGGGCAGGCTGTGAGGGTGCTGAGCAGTGAGGGGCAGACTGTGAGGGTGCTGAGCAGTGAGGGGCAGGCTGTGTGGGTGCTGAGCAGTGAGGGGCAGGCTGTAAGGGTGCTGAGAAGTGAGGGGCAGGCTGTGTGGGTGCTGAGCAGTGAGGGGCAGGCTGTGAGGGTGCTGAGCAGTGAGGGGCAGACTGTGAGGGTGCAGAGCAGTGAGGGGCAGGCTGTGAGGGTGCTGAGCAGTGAGGGGACAGGCTGTGAGGGTGCTGAGCAGTGAGGGGACAGGCTGTGAGGGTGCAGAGCAGTGAGGGGCAGGCTGTGAGGGTGCTGAGCAGTGAGGGGCAGACTGTGAGGGTGCTGAGCAGTGAGGGGCAGGCTGTGTGGGTGCTGAGCAGTGAGGGGCAGGCTGTAAGGGTGCTGAGAAGTGAGGGGCAGGCTGTGTGGGTGCTGAGCAGTGAGGGGACAGGCTGTGAGGGTGCAGAGCTGTGAGGAGACAGGCTGTGAGGGTGCTGAGCAGTGAGGGGCAGGCTGTGTGGGTGCTGAGCAGTGAGGGGCAGGCTGTGAGGGTGCTGAGCTTTGAGGGGACAGGCTGTGAGGGTGCTGAGTTGTGAGGGGGACAGGCTGTGAGGGTGCAGAGCAGTGAGGGGCAGGCTGTGAGGGTGCAGAGCAGTGAGGGGGCAGGCTGTGTGGGTGCTGAGCAGTGAGGGGCAGGCTGTGAGGGTGCTGAGCAGTGAGGGGCAGGCTGTGAGGGTGCTGAGCTTTGATTGGACAGGCTGTGAGGGTGCAGAGCAGTGAGGGGACAGGCTGTGAGGGTGCTGAGCAGTGAGAGGACAGGCTGTGAGGGTGCTGAGCAGTGAGGGGCAGGCTGTGAGGGTGCAGAGCAGTGAGGGGACAGGCTGTGAGGGTGCTGAGCAGTGAGGGGACAGGCTGTGAGGGTGCTGAGCAGTGAGGGACAGGCTGTGTGGGTGCTGAGCAGTGAGGGGCAGGCTGTGTGGGTGCTGAGCAGTGAGGGGCAGGCTGTGAGGGTGCTGAGCAGTGAGGGGACAGGCTGTGAGGGTGCTGAGCAGTGAGGGGGCTGGCTGTGAGGGTGCAGAGTAGTGAGGGGGCTGGCATGAGGGTGCAGAGCAGTGAGGGGACAGGCTGTGAGGGTGCTGAGCAGTGAGGGGACAGGCTGTGAGGGTGCAGAGCAGTGAGGGGACAGGCTGTGAGGGTGCTGAGCAGTGAGGGACAGGCTGTGTGGGTGCTGAGCAGTGAGGGGCAGACTGTGAGGGTGCTGAGCAGTGAGGGGCAGGCTGTGAGGGTGCTGAGCAGTGAGGGGGCTGGCTGTGAGGGTGCAGAGTAGTGAGGGGGCTGGCTGTGAGGGTGCAGAGTAGTGAGGGGACAGGCTGTGTGGGTGCTGAGCAGTGAGGGGGCTGGCTGTGAGGGTGCAGAGTAGTGAGGGGGCTGGCTGTGAGGGTGCAGAGTAGTGAGGGGGCTGGCTGTGAGGGTGAAGAGCAGTGAGGGGACAGGCTGTGAGGGTGCTGAGCAGTGAGGGGACAGGCTGTGTGGGTGCAGAGCAGTGAGGGGACAGGCTGTGAGGGTGCTGAGCAGTGAGGGGACAGGCTGTGAGGGTGCAGAGTAGTGAGGGGACAGGCTGTGAGGGTGCTGAGCAGTGAGGGGACAGGCTGTGAGGGTGCTGAGCAGTGACGGGCAGGCTGTGAGGGTGCTGAGTAGTGAGGGGCAGGCTGTGAGGGTGCTGAGCAGTGAGGGGGCTGGCTGTGAGGGTGCAGAGTAGTGAGGGGGCTGGCTGTGAGGGTGCAGAGTAGTGAGGGGACAGGCTGTGAGGGTGCTGAGCAGTGAGGGGGCAGGCTGTGAGGGTGCTGAGCAGTGAGGGGCAGGCTGTGTGGGTGCTGAGACAGGCTGTGAGGGTGCTGAGCAGTGAGGGGGCTGGCTGTGAGGGTGCAGAGTAGTGAGGGGACAGGCTATGAGCGTGCTGAGCAGTGAGGGGACAGGCTGTGAGGGTGCTGAGCAGTGAGGGGACAGGCTGTGAGGGTGCAGAGCAGTGAGGGGCAGGCTGTGTGGGTGCTGAGCAGTGAGGGGCAGGCTGTGTGGGTGCTGAGCAGTGAGGGGACAGGCTGTGAGGGTGCAGAGCAGTGAGGGGACAGGCTGTGAGGGTGCAGAGCAGTGAGGGGACAGGCTGTGAGGGTGCTAAGCAGTGAGGGACAGGCTGTGAGGGTGCTGAGCAGTGAGAGGACAGGCTGTGTGGGTGCTGAGCAGTGAGGGGACAGGCTGTGAGGGTGCAGAGCAGTGAGGGGCAGGCTGTGAGGGTGCTGAGCAGTGAGGGGCAGGCTGTGAGGGTGCTGAGCACTGAGGGGACAGGCTGTTAGGGTGCTGAGCAGTGAGGGGACAGGCTGTGAGGGTGCAGAGCAGTGAGGGGCAGGCTCTGAGGGTGCAGAGCAGTGAGGGGCAGGCTGTGAGGGTGCTGAGCAGTGAGGGGACAGGCTGTGAGGGTGCTGAGCAGTGAGGGGACAGGCTGTGAGGGTGCTGAGCAGTGAGGGGCAGGCTGTGAGGGTGCTGAGCAGTGAGGGGCAGGCTGTGAGGGTGCTGAGCAGTGAGGGGACAGGCTGTGAGGGTGCAGAGTAGTGATGGGACAGGCTGTGAGGGTGCTGAGCAGTGAGAGGACAGGCTGTGAGGGTGCTGAGCAGTGAGAGGACAGGCTGTGAGGGTGCAGAGCAGTGAGGGGCAGGCTGTGAGGGTGCAGAGCAGTGAGGGACAGGCTGTGAGGGTGCAGAGCAGTGAGGGGCAGGCTGTGAGGGTGCTGAGCAGTGAGGTGGCAGGCTGTGAGGGTGCTGAGCAGTGAGGGGGCTGGCTGTGAGGGTGCAGAGTAGTGAGGGGACAGGCTGTGTGGGTGCTGAGCAGTGAGGGGACAGGCTGTGAGGGTGCTGAGCAGTGAGGGGACAGGCTGTGAGGGTGCTGAGCAGTGAGGGGCAGGCTGTGAGGGTGCAGAGCAGTGAGGGACAGGCTGTGAGGGTGCAGAGCAGTGAGGGGCAGGCTGTGAGGGTGCTGAGCAGTGAGGTGGCAGGCTGTGAGGGTGCTGAGCAGTGAGGGGGCTGGCTGTGAGGGTGCAGAGTAGTGAGGGGACAGGCTGTGTGGGTGCTGAGCAGTGAGGGGACAGGCTGTGAGGGTGCTGAGCAGTGAGGGGACAGGCTGTGAGGGTGCTGAGCAGTGAGGGGACAGGCTGTGAGGGTGCTGAGCAGTGAGGGGCAGGCTGTGAGGGTGCTGAGCAGTGAGGGGCAGGCTGTGTGGGTGCTAAGCAGTGAGGGGACAGGCTGTGAGGGTGCTGATCAGTGAGGGGACAGGCTGTGAGGGTGCAGAGCAGTGAGGGGACAGGCTGTGAGTGTGCAGAGCAGTGAGGGGCAGGCTGTGAGGGTGCTGAGCAGTGAGGGGACAGGCTGTGAGGGTGCAGAGCAGTGAGGGGCAGGCTGTGAGGGTGCTGAGCAGTGAGGGGACAGGCTGTGAGGGTGCAGAGCAGTGAGGGGCAGGCTGTGAGGGTGCTGAGCAGTGAGGGGACAGGCTGTGAGGGTGCTGAGCAGTGAGGGGACAGGCTGTGAGGGTGCAGAGCAGTGAGGGGACAGGCTGTGAGGGTGCAGAGCAGTGAGGGGCAGGCTGTGAGGGTGCTGAGCAGTGAGGGGCAGGCTGTGTGGGTGCTGAGCAGTGAGGGGACAGGCTGTGTGGGTGCTGAGCAGTGAGGGGACAGGCTGTGAGGGTGCTGAGCAGTGAGGGGCAGGCTGTGTGGGTGCTGAGCAGTGAGGGGACAGGCTGTGAGGGTGCTGAGCAGTGAGGGACAGGCTGTGAGGGTGCAGAGCAGTGAGGGGACAGGCTGTGAGGGTGCTGAGCAGTGAGGGGACAGGCTGTGAGGGTGCTGAGCAGTGAGGGACAGGCTGTGAGGGTGCTGAGCAGTGAGGGGACAGGCTGTGAGGGTGCTGAGCAGTGAGGGGCAGGCTGTGAGGGTGCTGAGCACTGAGGGGCAGGCTGTGTGGGTGCTGAGCAGTGAGGGGCAGGCTGTGAGGGTGCTGAGCAGTGAGGGGCAGGCTGTGAGGGTGCTGAGCAGTGAGGGGACAGGCTCTGTGGGTGCTGAGCTCTGTCAGTAGGTCACTGGGTGCAGCCCCCACCTCAGCCCTGTGAGTAGGTCACTGGGTACAGTCCCCACCTCAGCCCTGTGAGTGGGGTCACGGGGTGCAGCCCCCACCTCAGCCCTGTGAGTGGGGTCATGGAGTGCAGCCTCCACCTCAGCCCTGTGAGTAGGTCACTGGGTGCAGCCCCCACCTCAGCTCTGTCAGTAGGTCACTGGGTGCAGCCCCCACCTCAGCCCTGTGAGTAGGTCACTGGGTACAGCCCCCATCTCAGCCCTGTGAGTGGGGTCACTGGGTGCAGCCCCCACCTCAGCCCTGTGAGTAGGTCACTGGGTGCAGCCCCCACTTCAGCCCTGTGAGTAGGCCACTGGGTACAGCCCCCACCTCAGCCCTGTGTGTGGGGTCATGGAGTGCAGCTCCACCTCAGCCCTGTGAGTAGGTCACTGGGTACAGCCCCCACCTCAGCCCTGTGAATAGGTCACTGGGTACAGCCCCCACTTCAGCCCTGTGAGTGGGGTCACGGGGTACAGCCCCCACCTCAGCCCTGTGAGTGGGGTCACGGGGTGCAGCCCCCACCTCAGCCCTGTGAATGGGGTCACTGGGTGCAGCCCCCACCTCAGCCCTGTGAGTGGGGTCACTGGGTACAGCCCCCACCTCAGCCCTGTGAGTGGGGTCACGGGGTGCAGCCCCCACCTCAGCCCTGTGAATGGGGTCACTGGGTGCAACCCCCACCTCAGCCCTGTGAGTAGGTCACTGGGTACAGCCCCCACCTCAGCCCTGTGAGTAGGTCACTGGGTACAGCCCCCACCTCAGCCCTGTGAGTAGGTCACTGGGTACAGCCTCCACCTCAGGTCTTTTTCTGGGGTCTCTGGGGTACCCCCCACCTAGTCTGTGCTTATAGTAACCAGGGCCAGGAGCACCCACCTCTGCTCTGAGTCATGTCACAGGGTGCAGCCCTACATCACCTCTGTTTTGGGGTCCCTGGGTGTTTCTGCTCCCTTGCTCTGTGAGTGGGGTCGTGGGAGCCCCTGACTCAGTGCTGCCTGTGTCCTCTCAGATTTGCATCTTGACCATCACGATTCCCCTGCCCCTCTAAGTTCTCCCAGGGTCACCCTGCACTCTGAATTAGAGGGGACCTCACTGTCCCCATCACTCCCACCCAGAGCTGTGCTTCTCAGAGGGAACATGCCAGCAGAGTAGCCCCCAAGCAAGAGAAAATGGAGGCTTCAGTCCTTCCCTTCTAACAAGAACTCTGCAGCAGGAAGAAGCACTGCCAGCCACAGGGTGCTGTCCTGACAGAACCAGACCACACGAGGGACGGTGGCATTCAGGTGCCTCTCACTGGACATGTGGCCGTGGGCTGCCCGTGAGTCCTGAAGGTGCAGCCAAGAAGCTGACCACCACTTTCCAAGATGGAAGCCAGAGTCCAGAGCTGCTGAGACATGTGGGGTAGCTGCTGTGAACCCCCAGACTGAAAGTCTGCTGGTGGAGAGGCTGAGTTTGGTTTGCATGAATTGCAAATGCCCAGCCCACCTCAATCTTGTTTTTTTTTTTTTTTTTACCAGAGCACAGCTCAACTAGGGTTTATGATGGCACTGGGGATTGAACCTGGAACTTCAGAGCCTCAGGCATGAAGTCTTTAGCATAACTATTATGCTAACTCTCTAGCCCAGTCCTACCTCAGTCTGTGTATTTATCAGTATACATTTCTTCTGTAGTCTAAGGGTCTCATAATATGCGATTTCACTGTTCTGGGGTCAAAATTCCTTCCTTCCTTCCTTCCTCCTTCCTTCCTCCTTCCTTCCTTCCTTCCTTCCTTCCTTCCTTCCTTCCTCCCTCCCTCCCTCCCTCCCTCTCTCCCTCCCTCCCTCCCTCCCTCCCTCCCTCCCTCCTTCCTTCCTTCCTTCCTTCCTTCCTTCCTTCCTTCCTTCCTTCCTTCCTTCTCTCTCAATCTCTCTCTCTTTCACAGCCACCACAGTACCAGAGCTTCCCTTGATGTCATAGCACTTTTCATGTGGAGTCTGCATCCAGACATGGGTTGCACATACGTCCAGCCTTGTGCCCTAGTCAGTGAACTGTCTTTTGTTGCCTGATGCTCCCCCAGTCTATTTCACTAGAAACTCTTATGGTGGGTCCTGCACCCCGTTTTAATCCGGCAGATAATTATCATATAATCTAAATTTTGAGAATCACTTTTCTAAATATTCAAATAATCTTTATTTGTGAAACAAATACCTGAGACAATGTTCCTGTGTGATATTAAAAGAACATGTTACCTACCATTTTGCCTCATTCCCAAATTTAAATAATTTGTCTGTCTGATGTTCAACTTGCTATTTTGTTTTTCAAATAGTCTCAACTTCAGGATGGTTTCATGTATTCCTGATTTCCTCCCTCTTTTTCCAAATCTATCTATATTTTCTTTTTCGCTTGCTGATATGTGAACTACCAGTTGAACCATGTTTATAGTCTTAGATTTATTCTTTGACACACACACACACACTCCCTCTCTCATTCTCTCTTTTAAACACACTTTATTTTAACATGTAGGTTTTTAAAAAGGCCTTTATAAACTGTTGCCAGGAGCCTAGTCTGGGCCACTAGGTGATAAGTAAACAGGCAAAACAAAATAAGACAATTTAGAAAAGAAAAAAATTTATTCTTTTAAAAAATATTTATTTATTTACTTATTCCCTTTTGTTGCCCTTGTTGATTTATTGTTGTAGTTATTATTGTTGTTGTCATTGGATAGGACAGAGAGAAATGGAGAGAGGAGGGGAAGATAGAGATGGGGAGAGAAAGACAGACACCTGCAGACCTGCTCCACCGCCTGCGAAGCGACTCCCCTGCAGGTGGGGAGTCAGGGCCTCCTTCCAGGATCCTTACGCCAGTCCTTGCGCTTTGAGGCACCTGCGCTTAACTCGCTGCCGAAAAATTTATTCTTTAGCCAAGAAATAAGAGCAAATGCCTACGGGGAAAAATACTTCTGTTGAAGTGTCAGAGGAACAAAGAATTCACAATAATTTTATAACAGTGGCTGGAATGCTGATCATTTCTGTAGGGAAGAGCAAGAGCTTTCTGAGGACATTGAGTACCATCCTGTCTGTGTCCATGAATGGTCTGGCTTGGGACTGCCATGGGTAAGAATTTATCTCAAAGGAGGGCCACCCTCTCTGTTTCTAAATTGGCCCCTCCCCTAGTGTTCCAGCTCAGTTATTTTCTTTCCCCTTCACTTGTTTTATTTTCTTATTAATGACTTAATGTTGATTTACAAAATTATGAGATAACAGGGGTATAATTCCACATCATTCCCACCACCAGAGTTCTGTGTCCCCATTCCCTCCACTGGAAACTGCAGTAGTTCTCCCAAGATCACAGATATGGGCTGACTATTATTCCATATATATATATATATATATATATATATATATATATATATATATATATATATCCCTTTTTCTGTCCTGCTTTCTCTTCCTTTCTAAGTTACACCTACACCTGTTATTACTTCCAGAGTCCTTCTATTTTTTACTCATCTCTCTTGGGGTCCTGGTGGAGTTGGGGTTCAGAGCCCTCTGGTTGTCTTCCCCTAACATTTCTCCCCCCTCTGGGAGTAGGGACTCAAATTATTTTGGGGCAAAGGTCCCCTTCCCAGCTTTCCTGTCTTACAGGTGATTAAGTGTAAGGTGATGTGATTCCACACTTTTGGGTTCTTAAGGGTGCTTCCAAAGTTTCAGAAAGACTCAGAAATGTGGCCTGGGGCCCCAGACCTGGGTCACAAAATGAGATGACTTTAGCAGGCATTGAAAAGAGTCCTGTTTGTATTCTGGTTCCATCCTTTGGGCTCAACCCAAAATGTTGAGCAGTGAACTCAGTTCAGTGACAGGGGAGCTGCTTGGAGTGGGGGGTGGCTGTCAGCTGCAGGTTATTAGACTGTTCTCTGGTTTGTTGTCTTTCTTTTGTTTTGTGCCAGGAGCCATTTCTCTGCTTGATAGATGATAAGCTTTGAAACAATGGAATCCCTCGAGACAAGTGTTAATTCCCCCCTGGGCAGGCCATTTCTCCTCAGGTAAACCATTTATCAGTAATCAAGTGAGTCAACACACAGTTGTGGTAACAAACATGGTTTCGGCCATTTGTTGCAAGGAACATTCCGCTTTGAAGTTTTCTCCCCCCCCCCAGCATTCCCTCTCCTTCCCCAAAGCCTTATAATGCCTGTGAACACAATAAAATTTGGCAGCTTGATCAGAAACCTGTCTTGCTGTCGTTCTTTCGTGTCTCGTGTCCCTGTCATTCCAGGTCTTTCAGGTTCCGAGCCCCTGTTCACCACCCTGCTGGTCGGGGCAGTTTTGGTCTTTTGTTTTGGCTTTTTCAAATGAACATTAGAAATGATATTTGGGAGCTACTTTCTGCCATGATCCAGCTTTCTAGTTCTATTTCCAACTCTGACACCATCTTCCCAGAAAATACCTTTAGTTCACCTGCATGTTAGTTGTTGGGATCAGACAAAAATTAGTACAGTCATGGGCCCCGTGGAATATACCTAAAATAGACCTACTAGCTTTTTCCAAAATGGAGACCCCAAAATCTCATTTGCTATATTCTTGCCTTTAGGTTCCTGATTATTAAACAATTTGTTCTGCTTTATATCTTAATGCTTTTCAGCAACCAAGTTGCAGATGTTACCATGACACCATCCTGACTTCCCTGAGCAGACGACCTTACCCATGTGTCCTGGAACCTCCCCTCCCCAGAGCCCTGCCCCACTAGGGAAAAACAGAGACAGGTGTAGGGATGGGTCCACGTGACAGCATGTCCAGCAGGAAAGCAATTAGAGAAGCCAGATCTTCCACCTTCTGCTCCCCATAAAGCACTTGGGTGCATAGTCCCAGAAGGCTAAAGAATAGGAAAGCTGGGGGTCAGGCGCTAGTACAGCGGCTTAAGTGCACATGGCGCGAAACACAAGGACTGGCCTAAGGATCCTGGTTCGAGCCCCCGGCTCCCCACCTGCAGGGGAGTCGCTTCACAAGCGAAGCGGTGAAACAGGTCTGCAGGTGTCTATCTTTCTCTCCCCCTCTCTGTCTTCCCTCCTCTCTCTATTTCTTTCTGTCCTATCCAACAATGATGAGAACAATAATAACTACAACAATAAAACAAGGGCAACAAAAGGGAATAAAGAAATAAATATTAAAAAATTAAATAAAAGAATAGGAAAGCTATCAGGAGAGGTGATGGGCTATGGAGTTCTGGTGGTGGGAATTGTACCCTGCTTATCCTATGGTCTTGCCACTATTTCCTTTTTATATAAAAAAAAATAGAATAGGGTAGCTTCCAATGGAGGGGATGGGACATGGAACTCTGGTAGTGGGAAATATGTAGAACTGTACCCCTGTTATCCTGCAGTCTTGTTGATATTTTCATTTCACAAATTAAATAAAATTAGGGACCAGGTGGAAGTGCACTTGGTTGAGTGCACATGTTGCGATGGGCAAGGGTCCGTGTTCGAGCCCCCGTCCCCATTTGTAGGGAAAGCTATGAGAGTGGTCAAGCAGTGTGGCTTCTCTATCTCCCACTTCCCTCTCAATTTCTGGCTGTCTCTGTCCAATAAGAAAATACAGTAAAACAATAAAATTAAGTTGACAAGAAATTTAAAAAAAGAAAAAAACTAAAAAAAATAAAATTAAATATAAAAAGCCCTTCAGTTCCCCGACAGGCCCCGCCCACCCCAGGCCTTCCACCGCCTGGCCCCGCCCACCCCAGGCCTACGCAGAGACCCCGCCCCTTTCGCGACTCCGCCTATCACAGGTCATCCGCCGGCCAGGAAGCCCGGCCCACACGCGTCCACCCGGAAGTTCTCGTCCTGGCCCCGCCCTGCCACGGGGAAGCACGTGACGCTGGCGGCACGTGACCGCGGAGTCGGCTGAGCAGGCGCGAGCGGAAGGCGGCATCCTCGGCCGGCGTCTGGCGCGATGGTGAGCGCGGGCGGCTGCGGAGCGTTGCGGGCCGCGGGTCTGGGTGCCTGCGGGGCGGAGGCTCCTTCCGGGGACGCTCCGAGCGCGGGCGGCAGAGACGAGAGCGGGTGTGCTGGGGGAACGCGGGCCCGCCCCGGTGGGAGGCGCAGGTTCAGCGGACGCCGAGGAGTGGCCCTGAGGGTGACGCAGGGGGTGACACGGGGGGGTGACGCAGGTGGCCCTGAGGGTGACGCAGGGGGTGACACGGGGGGGTGACGCAGGTGGCCCTGAGGGTGACGCAGGGGGTGACACGGGGGGTGACGCAGGTGGCCCTGAGGGTGACGCAGGGGGTGACACACGGGGGGTGACGCAGGTGGCCCTGAGGGTGACGCAGGGGGTGACACGGGGGGTGACAAGGGGGGGTGACGCAGGTGGCCCTGAGGGTGACGCAGGGGGTGACACGGGGGGTGACAAGGGGGGGTGACGCAGGTGGCCCTGAGGGTGACGCAGGGGGTGACACGGGGGGTGACGCAGGTGGCCCTGAGGGTGACGCAGGGGGTGACACGGGGGGTGACGCAGGTGGCCCTGAGGGTGACGCAGGGGGTGACACGGGGGGGTGACGCAGGTGGCCCTGAGGGTGACGCAGGGGGTGACAGACGGGGGGTGACGCAGGTGGCCCTGAGGGTGACGCAGGGGGTGACACGGGGGGTGACAAGGGGGGGTGACGCAGGTGGCCCTGAGGGTGACGCAGGGGGTGACACACGGGGGGTGACAAGGGGGGGTGACGCAGGTGGCCCTGAGGGTGACGCAGGGGGTGACACACGGGGGGTGACGCAGGTGGCCCTGAGGGTGACGCAGGGGGTGACACGGGGGGTGACGCAGGTGGCCGAGGGTGACGCAGGGGGTGACGCGGGGGGTGACGCAGGTGGCCCTGAGGGTGACGCAGGTGGCCCTGAGGGTGACGCAGGGGGTGACACGGGGGGTGACGCAGGTGGCCCTGAGGGTGACGCAGGGGGTGACGCGGGGGTTGACGCAGGTGGCCCTGAGGGTGACGCAGGGGGTGACGCAGATGGCCCTGAGGGTGACGCAGGGGGTGACACGGGGTTGACGCAGGTGGCCCTGAGGGTGACGCAGGGGGTGACACGGGGGGTGATGCAGGTGGCCCTGAGGGTGACGCAGGGGGTGACGCGGGGGGTGACGCAGGTGGCCCTGAGGGTGATGCAGGGGGTGACACGGGGGGGTGACACGGGGGGTGACGCAGGTGGCCCTGAGGGTGACGCAGGGGGTGACGCAGGGGGTGACACGGGGGGTGACACGGGGGGTGACGCAGGTGGCCCTGAGGGTGACGCAGAGTGCCCGGGAAGGGCCGCACTGCCCCGCGGCTCAGGTCGGAGGGTGGAGGATGCGGGGTCCGGGTGGAAACTGGGGCCGGGGCCCGAGGGTGTAGACGCGGGGGGAGGGCTGTGTGTGTGCGGAGCTCGGTGTAGACGCGGGTGTGGGAATAGCTTGGGCTTCTGTGCTGCCTGCGGACAGGACGGCTGGCGGCCAGGCGGGTCTGGTCTGTTGGCGCTAGTGCTGAGACCAGGAAGGAAGGGGAAGGGCCCTGGCATGAGGGCAAATAGCTGTTTGTTTTTCTTCATATATATATATATTTATTTATTTATTTACAAAAAGGAAACATTGACTACACCATAGGAAGAGAGAGGCACAACTCCACACAATTCCCCGTATCCCACCCCCTCCCCTGACAGCTTTCCCATTCTCTATCCCTCTGGGAGTATGGACCCAGGGTCTCTGTGGGTGCAGAAGGTGGAAGGTCTGGCTTCTGTCATTGCTTCCCTGTTGAACATGGGCGTTGACAGGTGGACCCACACTCCCAGCCTGCCTCTCTCTGTCCCTAGTGGGGCAGGGCTCTGGGGAAGCGGGGCTCCAGGACACATTGGTGGGGTCATCTGTCCAGGGAAGTCTGGTTGGCATCATGGTAGCATCTGGAACCTGGTGGCTGAAAAGAGAGTTAACACACAAAGCCAAACAAATTGTTGAACAATCATGGACCTAAAGGCTGGAATAGATAGTGCAGATGAAGTGTTGGGGGGGGTGTCCTCCATTTTGCAGATAGCTAGTAGGCATATTTTAGTTATATTTCAAGGGGCCTGTAGCTATACTAGTGTTTTTTCTTTTCTCTAAGCCTGACATCTGATATGCAGGTGGATCCAAGTTATTGTCTGGGGAGTTGATGTCATGGCTGGAAAAGGGACAGAAAGCTGGGTCAGGGAAGAGAGTAGCTCCCTAATATGGGAAAGGGGTATAAGTATTGTTGACTGTAAACCCATCGATTTGATGTGATATCTGGGGCCCATATTCAGCTTAGGAGCCTGTGTGACCTCTGCATCCCTGTAGATCTGGGCTCACACTCTGTGGTCATGAGTAGGAACATTCCAAGCTGCCCCAATGTCAGGACCCATCTTCCTCAGGTGGAGCACAGAGTGTGTTGTCCAGCCTCCCTTCGGAGGATGGAACATTCCCTACCATTGTTGATCCAAGTTGAGGGCAAGGTCCTATGTGGGGGGGCCACAAAAGGGTCCATTGTGTTGTTCCTGATAGAAATGACCGATAACAACGGAGAGAGGGATTTATTTGCGGTCTGGGCACATCACGTCTGTTTGGGAATCTCAGGACTCCCCGACTAGGGCCCCAGCTGATGGAGTGGCCTGATAGTGACTAAAGAGTCATCATTGAAGTCTGCCAGTCTCTTGCCCTTATTCAGCTTTCGCAGTCCTTGCTTTGCTAAGGTTAGCTTTGGAGTGAGTGAGAGAACTGTAATAGGAAGTAGTAGACACTATTTCATTATGAACTTGATACTGACTCACTGCAGACTATTGTGTACTTTTGCTTTCAGGTGTATATTTTGCCCTAATTTATGGATACGTGTGAACATAGGCTCTATCTCACAGGACCTGGTCCATATCTAGGTTCTGGGACTTTGTTAGGAAGTGAACCACCTAGAATGAAATTAGAGAATACCATGAAAGGAAAGATCTCACCCGAGTGATGAGGGTGAAGTGTTGATATTCCACGCCTGAAGTCTCTGGTCACAGTCTGAAGTGAAGCATGCCGAGGTGGCACTCATTGCGTTGATTAGGTTGGGATCAGCAGAGGCAATAACATTTAATATGAATTGAGAGAAACATGCAGGAACGTGCGCCCCACCCTAAAGGTTCTAGGACTGGGGGAAATACAGGTTCTATAGAGGAAATTGAGGTTCCTGCTGTCTTAGGGTTAAGAAGACAATAGTTATTGTTACAATCACATTATTTGGTAATTGGGTTAACTTTGAAAAATCCCTTTGTTAGGATTTGCTGTATCATACACAACATCACTATGATTTATGTGCTTTGACATTATTTGTATATAGTTGCACCAAAGTAGCTATTTTCTAAGAAATATTTTTATTATTTGCCATATTAACGGCTTGATATTTTGGGGTATAGTCCACACTGCATCCACCGCCACAGCAGTGAACTATGTGTCATGCAGCTTTGCTGTGATATGTCTGCATGCAACGTGCCATCACAGTCTAGTGTTAGGTCATCACGTTCTGACTCGCACATACTCAGAAACAGGGCCGTGGGTCAGGAAGTAAATAGCCACGGACAATGAAAGTGCCTTGCTATTTGAAAGCTTCTTTCAGTGAAGAGTGCCTCCTTCCGTCATTTAATACTTTGGGTTCCTTTATCAAGAATTAGATATACATAGGTGTGAAAGCTTTATCAGTCAAACAAGCTAGAATAGCACTCCGGCCGGCGTATGTGGTGCCAGGTCCATGCAGCACTGTCCCTCCTGCCTTGAAAGTCCCATGTTTGAAGAGGTGTTTCAGAAAGTTTGGTCCTGGGACTGGCATGCCTGGGGACCCAGAGACCCTCAAGATGAGTGTCCACTACTGAACATGCCAGAGCTGAGCAGCGCTTCGGTCTCATTTTTGACACTCACAAAATGCATTTTTAGCAGAAAGTTTGGCCAGGGGCTACTCACCAAGAAAAGTCTAATAAGCAGAGACCTGGATGAATTGAAAGCTGTGAGGAGAAGGCTGGGAAGGCAGACGTCTAGTGCGGCAGCAGCTGCCAGGGCTGATGTGACTGGGGAAGGGAAGGGGCAGGAAGAGGGGGAGGGGAGGAGGAAGGGGGAGGAGGGGGGTGGTGGTGTGCGGCATCTCTCTGAGGAGGGATGCTGTTTCCCGCTGTCACTCCCAGCAGGCTGAGTAGGCACCAGAGGGAAGTTCAGCAGGATGCCTGCCCAGTGGAGGCACGGGAGCCAGGCTAGTGGCAGAATGGTCGGGGAGAGGGTCTCTGTGCAGTGTCTAAGAGATGGGAGGGCAGATGTGAGCAGGTGCTTTTAGCCTGACTGCCGGCCTCACCCCTGCAGAGGTTCCGGTTCTGCGGTGACCTGGACTGTCCTGACTGGGTCCTGGCGGAGATCAGCACGCTGGCTAAGATTGCTGAGTACCCGGGGGTCCAGGGGTGGGGTGGGAGGCTGGGCCCACTCTGGGGCCCTGGGTGCTGGCTGAGCCCCCGTGAGCCGGCCCCGCACCCGGTGACGGAGGCCTTCCCTGCAGTCCTCTGTGAAGCTGCGGCTGCTGTGCGGCCTGGTGCTGAAGGAACTGCTGGGGCAGGGCCTTGACGTAAGTACAGTCCTCTCCCGCTGTCCATGGCCCTGTGACCCTGTGGCCTGAGGCTCACGGGGGTCACCCGCCCTCCCTGACTGTCACCCTCACCTCAGGATGCTGGGCTGCGGCAGGGAGGGTGCTGATGGGGGAGGGGGCTGTAGCTGGGGCAGGGAGGGTGCTGGGGGGTGGGCTGTAGCACCCTGAGGCCCACTTTGCCCACAGTATGAGAAGGTCCAGAAGCTCACCGCCGATGCCAGGTTTGGTGAGTACCTCGCTGACTTCGGTGACCCGGAGGCTTGACCCAGGGCCCCTCTTCCCACCCCCACGTGACCTACCTGCCTCTGGAAGGGCAGGTGGAGAGGCCCCAGTGTCCCCGCCCGGCTTCAGGCGGGGTGGTGGGGGCAGCAGCTCATGTAGGTCGGGGTCCGAGTGCGAGGTGGTGGCACACCACGAGGTGCCCGGGGCCCAGTGACAGCCCTCTGCGCCCACCGCTGCCCCCAGAGTCCAGCGATGTGAAGGCTGCTGTGGCGGTCCTGAGCTTTATACTTGCCAGTGCGGCCAAGCATGGTGTGGACGGCGAATCCCTGTCCAGCGAGCTGCAGCAGCTGGGGCTACCCCGAGGTACCCGCCGGGAAAGTGGGCAGGGTGGGTCCTCGGTGGGCCGGAGCCCGAGGCCTGTCCCCCTGCCCAGCCTCAGGCACCCTCTACTCCCCAGAGCACGCCGCCAGCCTGTGCCGCTGTTACGAGGAGAAGCGGGGCCCCCTGCAGGAACACCTTCGGACTTGCAGCCTGCGTGGTGAGGGTGACGGGCAGGGTGGGGCTCTGTCTGCCCAGCGGACACGGCCATGGGCAGGTGCAGGCCCAGGCTGAACCCCCTCCTTGATGTGCAGGCCCAGTGCTGAACCCCCTCCCGATGTGCAGGCCCAGTGCTGAACCCCCTCCCTGATGTGCAGGCCTAGTGCTGAACCCCCTCCCTGATGTGCAGGCCTAGTGCTGAACCCCCTCCCCGATGTGCAGGCCCAGTGCTGAACCCCCTCCCCGATGTGCAGGCCCATTGCTGAACCCCCTCCCCGATGTGCAGGCCCAGTGCTAAACCCCCTCCCAGATGTGCAGGCCCAGTGCTGAACCCCCTCCCTGATGTGCAGGCCCAGTGCTGAACCACCTCCCTGATATGCAGGCCTAGTGCTGAACCCCCTCCCTGATATGCAGGCCTAGTGCTGAACCCCCTCCCTGATGTGCAGGCCTAGTGCTGAACCCCCTCCCTGATATGCAGGCCTAGTGCTGAAGCCCCTCCCCGATGTGTAGGCCCATTGCTGAACCCCCTCCCTGATGTGCAGGCCCAGTGCTGAACCCCCTCCCTGATATGCAGGCCTAGTGCTGAACCCCCTCCCTGATATGCAGGCCTAGTGCTGAACCCCCTCCCTGATGTGCAGGCCTAGTGCTGAACCCCCTCCCTGATATGCAGGCCTAGTGCTGAAGCCCCTCCCCGATGTGTAGGCCCATTGCTGAACCCCCTCCCTGATGTGCAGGCCTAGTGCTGAACCCCCTCCCCGATGTGCAGGCCCAGTGCTGAACCCCCTCCCCGATGTGCAGGCCCAGTGCTGAACCCCCTCCCCGATGTGCAGGCCTAGTGCTGAACCCCCTCCTTGATGTGCAGGCCCAGTGCTGAACCCCCTCCCGATGTGCAGGCCCAGGCTGAACCCCCTCCTTGATGTGCAGGCCCAGTGCTGAACCCCCTCCCGATGTGCAGGCCCAGTGCTGAACCCCCTCCCTGATGTGCAGGCCTAGTGCTGAACCCCCTCCCTGATGTGCAGGCCTAGTGCTGAACCCCCTCCCCGATGTGCAGGCCCAGTGCTGAACCCCCTCCCCGATGTGCAGGCCCATTGCTGAACCCCCTCCCCGATGTGCAGGCCCAGTGCTAAACCCCCTCCCTGATGTGCAGGCCCAGTGCTGAACCCCCTCCCTGATGTGCAGGCCCAGTGCTGAACCCCCTCCCTGATATGCAGGCCTAGTGCTGAACCCCCTCCCTGATATGCAGGCCTAGTGCTGAACCCCCTCCCTGATGTGCAGGCCTAGTGCTGAACCCCCTCCCTGATATGCAGGCCTAGTGCTGAAGCCCCTCCCCGATGTGTAGGCCCATTGCTGAACCCCCTCCCTGATGTGCAGGCCCAGTGCTGAACCCCCTCCCTGATATGCAGGCCTAGTGCTGAACCCCCTCCCTGATATGCAGGCCTAGTGCTGAACCCCCTCCCTGATGTGCAGGCCTAGTGCTGAACCCCCTCCCTGATATGCAGGCCTAGTGCTGAAGCCCCTCCCCGATGTGTAGGCCCATTGCTGAACCCCCTCCCTGATGTGCAGGCCTAGTGCTGAACCCCCTCCCCGATGTGCAGGCCCAGTGCTGAACCCCCTCCCCGATGTGCAGGCCCAGTGCTGAACCCCCTCCCCGATGTGCAGGCCTAGTGCTGAACCCCCTCCTTGATGTGCAGGCCCAGTGCTGAACCCCCTCCCGATGTGCAGGCCCAGTGCTGAACCCCCTCCGTGATGTGCAGGCCTAGTGCTGAACCCCCTCCCTGATGTGCAGGCCTAGTGCTGAACCCCCTCCCCGATGTGCAGGCCCATTGCTGAACCCCCTCCCCGATGTGCAGGCCTAGTGCTGAACCCCCTCCCTGATGTGCAGGCCTAGTGCTGAACCCCCTCCCCGATGTGCAGGCCCAGTGCTGAACCCCCTCCCCGATGTGCAGGCCTAGTGCTGAACCCCCTCCCTGATGTGCAGGCCCAGTGCTGAACCCCCTCCCTGATGTGCAGGCCCAGTGCTGAACCCCCTCCGTGATGTGCAGGCCCAGTGCTGAACCCCCTCCCCGATGTGCAGGCCCAGTGCTGAACCCCCTCCCCGATGTGCAGGCCCAGTTCTGAACCCCCTCCCCGATGTGCAGGCCTAGTGCTGAACCCCCTCCCTGATGTGCAGGCCTAGTGCTGAACCCCCTCCCCGATGTGCAGGCCCATTGTTGAACCCCCTCCCCGATGTGCAGGCCCAGTGCTGAACCCCCTCCCTGATGTGCAGGCCTAGTGCTGAACCCCCTCCCTGATATGCAGGCCTAGTGCTGAACCCCCTCCCTGATGTGCAGGCCTAGTGCTGAAGCCCCTCCCCGATGTGTAGGCCCAGTGCTGAACCCCCTCCCTGATATGCAGGCCTAGTGCTGAACCCCCTCCCTGATATGCAGGCCTAGTGCTGAACCCCCTCCCTGATGTGCAGGCCTAGTGCTGAAGCCCCTCCCCGATGTGTAGGCCCAGTGCTGAACCCCCTCCCTGATGTGCAGGCCTAGTGCTGAAGCCCCTCCCCGATGTGTAGGCCCAGTGCTGAAGCCCCTCCCCGATGTGCAGGCCTAGTGCTGAACCCCCTCCCCGATGTGCAGGCCTAGTGCTGAACCCCCTCCCCGATGTGCAGGCCTAGTGCTGAACCCCCTCCCCGATGTGCAGGCCCAGTGCTGAACCCCCTCCCCGATGTGCAGGCCCAGTGCTGAACCCCCTCCCCGATGTGCAGGCCTAGTGCTGAACCCCCTCCCTGATGTGCAGGCCCAGTGCTGAACCCCCTCCCCGATGTGCAGGCCTAGTGCTGAACCCCCTCCCTGATGTGCAGGCCCAGTGCTGAACCCCCTCCCCGATGTGCAGGCCCAGTGCTGAACCCCCTCCCCGATGTGCAGGCCCAGTGCTGAACCCCCTCCCCGATGTGCAGGCCCAGTGCTGAACCCCCTCCCCGATGTGCAGGCCCAGTGCTGAACCCCCTCCCCGATGTGCAGGCCTAGTGCTGAACCCCCTCCTTGATGTGCAGGCCCAGTGCTGAACCCCCTCCCGATGTGCAGGCCCAGTGCTGAACCCCCTCCCTGATGTGCAGGCCTAGTGCTGAACCCCCTCCCTGATGTGCAGGCCTAGTGCTGAACCCCCTCCCCGATGTGCAGGCCCATTGCTGAACCCCCTCCCCGATGTGCAGGCCTAGTGCTGAACCCCCTCCCCGATGTGCAGGCCTAGTGCTGAACCCCCTCCCTGATGTGCAGGCCCAGTGCTGAACCCCCTCCCCGATGTGCAGGCCTAGTGCTGAACCCCCTCCCTGATGTGCAGGCCTAGTGCTGAACCCCCTCCCTGATGTGCAGGCCCAGTGCTGAACCCCCTTCCCGATGTGCAGGCCTAGTGCTGAACCCCCTCCGTGATGTGCAGGCCCAGTGCTGAACCCCCTCCCTGATGTGCAGGCCCAGTGCTGAACCCCCTCCGTGATGTGCAGGCCCAGTGCTGAACCCCCTCCCCGATGTGCAGGCCCAGTGCTGAACCCCCTCCCCGATGTGCAGGCCCAGTGCTGAACCCCCTCCCCGATGTGCAGGCCTAGTGCTGAAGCCCCTCCCTGATGTGCAGGCCTTGTGCTGAACCCCCTCCCCGATGTGCAGGCCTAGTGCTGAAGCCCCTCCCTGATGTGCAGGCCCAGTGCTGAACCCCCTCCCCGATGTGCAGGCCCAGTGCTGAACCCCCTCCCCGATGTGCAGGCCCAGTGCTGAAGCCCCTCCCCGATGTGCAGGCCCAGTGCTGAACCCCCTCCCTGATGTGCAGGCCTAGTGCTGAACCCCCTCCCCGATGTGCAGGCCTAGTGCTGAACCCCCTCCCCGATGTGCAGGCCCAGTGCTGAACCCCCTCCCCGATGTGCTGGCCCAGTGCTGAACCCCCTCCCCGATGTGCAGGCCTAGTGCTGAACCCCCTCCCTGATGTGCAGGCCCAGTGCTGAACCCCCTCCCTGATGTGCAGGCCCAGTGCTGAACCCCCTCCCTGATGTGCAGGCCCAGTGCTGAACCCCCTCCCTGATGTGCAGGCCCAGTGCTGAACCCCCTCCGTGATGTGCAGGCCTAGTGCTGAAGCCCCTCCCCGATGTGCAGGCCCAGTGCTGAACCCCCTCCCTGATGTGCAGGCCCAGTGCTGAACCCCCTCCCTGATGTGCAGGCCCAGTGCTGAACCCCCTCCCTGATGTGCAGGCCCAGTGCTGAACCCCCTCCCTGATGTGCAGGCCTAGTGCTGAACCCCCTCCCCGATGTGCAGGCCCAGTGCTGAACCCCCTCCCCGCTCTGCCTGGGCTCCTGTCCTGAGGGCTGCTGTGGACAGTCTGAGCTCCCAGCAGCAAAGCGCCTGCTGTGGTCCCCGGGCTTAGTTTCTCAAAGGTTGCCCAGCCTGGAGGGATGGGGTTCAGCAGGGTGTGGGCTGAGGGCTGCCTGCCTGGCCTGCAATGGCCCTGAGCACCTGCCCTGTCTGCAGTGAGCCCGCTGGCAGGCGTGGGCTGGAGAGTGGACTACACTCTGAGCTCCAGCCTGCTGCCGACCGTGGAGGAGCCCATGGTGCACCTGCGGCTGGAGACAGCAGCTGCCCCAGGCGCCCCGGCCCAGCCTGTTGCCATGTCCCTCTCAGCAGACAAGTTCCAGGTCCTCCTGGCAGGTGAGGCAGCGGTGCCTGGTGGGGAAGTGACCCCAGCGTCCTCCTGACGCGACTGACTTTTCCCCTTGCAGAGCTGAAACAGGCTCAGACCCTGATGGGCTCCCTGGGCTGAGGAGGGGCTGTGTGGAGCCACCCTGCTGATGCTGTGTTGCTGCCCTCTGAATGTCTCTGCTGCGCTCCAGGACCCGGGCTCCCGCTTGAGACGTCATTGTGGGGTCCGAGGCCTTTCCCAGCTTGGTGTTCTCTCCACAGACAGCATTGTTGATGGTGACAGCATTGTTCTCTCCACAGACAGCATTGTTGATGGTGTTTGTGAGCAGGACAAATAAACTCTTTAAGGAGTGTGTGCAGAGGCTTCTGTGACAGGACAAGTGCTGTGTGGGCCTCCCTGACTGACCCTCGTGCCCCCAGCTGCAGACACAGCGGGTCCAGGGAGGTGACTACGGACCAGAGTAAGCAGCTTGTCTGGGCTCAGAGAGTCAGGGCTTCAGTTCCCGTCTGTGATGTTCTGGACTCTGCCCTCTCTAGCCTGGTCCTTGGGTGCCCAGGCAGAGAAAGGAGAGAGTGTTTGTTTTTTGCCACCTTCTTCTTCTTTTTAATATTTATTTTCCCTTTTGTTGCCCTTGTTTTATTGTTGTTGTTATTGATGATGTCTTTGTTAGATAGGACAGAGAGAAATGGAGAGAGGAGGGGGAGAGAAAGACACCTGCAGACCTGCTTCACCGCCTGTAAAGCGACTCCCCTGCAGGTGGGGAGCCGGGGGTTCAAACCGGGATCCTTACACCGGCCCCTGCGCTTTGTGCCACATGCGCTTAACCTGATACACTACTGCCTGGCCCCCTTTTGACACCTTCTTTAGGAAGAGAGAGGAGCCCATGGCAGAGGGCTCCCCCACGGACTCGTGAGGTGGTTTTTGGAGCTTCTGGTGGTTGCTCACCTTCGTTGGTGGGACCACGGAGGCAGCCCAGCAGAGCAGAGGCAACCCCAGTGCCAGATGTGCCGCAGCTGAGCTGGCCTCTCACTGAATGTCTGTGTTAGCGTAGTGGCCAAGGAGGTGCTTGTCGGCTAGAGACAGGCACTCCATGCAAGTCCAGAGCTCCAGCCTCCAGCAGTGGTACTCTGATCCTAGCTTCTCTCTTACAAAATAAATATAATTTACTTTTAAAATTAGTTCCATAAAATGATTTTAAAAAAAAATATATTTATTTATTTATTTATTTACTTATTCCCTTTTGTTGCCCTTGTTGTTTTATTGTTGTAGTTATTGATGTTGTTGTTGGCTAGGACAGAGAGAAATGGAGAGAGGAGGGGAAGACAGAGAGGGGGAGAGAAAGACAGACACCTGCAGATCTGCTTCACCACTTGTGAAGTGACTCCCCTGCAGGTGGGGAGCCAGGGGCTTGAACCGGGATCCTTATGTTGGTCCTTGCACTTTGCGCCATCTGCGCTTAACCCGCTCCGCTATCGCCTGATTCCTCCTTAAAATAATTTTTTTTCCCCTTTCGGTGCCCTTGTTGTAGTTATTGATGCTGTCATTGTTGGATAGGACAGAGAGAAATGGAGAGAGGAGGGGAAGACAGGAGGAGAGAAAGACAGACACCTGCAGACCTGTTTCACCATCTGTGTAGGTGAGGAGCCAAGGGCTCGAACTGGGATCCTTATGCCGGTCCTTGCAATTTGCGCCACATGCGCTTAAGCTGCTACGCTACCGCCTGACTTCCTAAAATAATTTTAATAACTTTGCAGTGATTTAAATTATGAAAAGCTCCAAGCTTGATCATCCCAAGGGGAATACCACTTTTTAAAAAATATTTATTTTCCCTTTTGTTGCCCTTGTTTATTGTTGTAGTTATTATTGTTATTGATGTCATCATTGCTGGATAGGACAGAGAAATGGAGAGAGGAGGGGAAGAGAATGGAGACAGGGGGAGAGAAAGACAGACACCTGCAGACCTGCTTCACCTCCCGTGAAGTGACTCCCCTGCAGGTAGGGAGCCGGGGGCTTGAACTGGGATCCTTACTCCGGTCCCTGCGCTTTGTGCCATGTGCACTTAACCCGCTGTGCTGCCGCCTGGCTCCCGGGGAATCCCATTCTTGTTTCACACAGCACTGAGAGAGTGAAGAGACCACCTTCCACAGACAGAGGTTGGGACCTTCATCTGTGGAGGTTGAAGGGCTTGGTCACAAAGTGTTGGGCACAGGTGGTGCACGAGGCGAGACCCATCAAGGGGCTCTTGAGTGGGAGCAGTCACGGAAGTGTTTCTGACGATGAAGCTGTGGAAAATATTTGTCATCTGGAGGTAAGCAAGAGGGGCTCCAAAAGTGTTGTCTGGGATCAGACTTCAACTTACAGACCTGCACTCCCTGCTCGATGAGGTGATACAGGGGAAACGCAGTCACGAGTCAGGCTCCAGTGTGGTGTGCAGCTCACTATGGGTTTGTCAGTTTTAAATCATCTAAGGAAGTAATTAGGCTTAGGTGAAGTCTTGAGGGGTGGGCTCTATTGGCAGATCCGTGTCTTTGTCTCATTTGGCCCGGCAAGGCCAGAGGGAGACCTCACTAACAACATCCGGGGCTCTGCAGCCTGTGTGACAGTGAGAAACAAGTCCTCCTTAGTTGTGGAGTCTGCAGGACAGTAAAGTTGGAGCATGACCTCTGCAGTCTCAGAGACTGAGTTTAAGTGAGAGATGATAGGATGAGCAGCATCACTTCATCGCACGCTGGCAGGGCTGTCGTTCCTCCTCAGCACAGCACAATGGTGCTGAGGTTTTGGCCGGCCCGGCAGCACACACAGACATTAGGTTGAGTTTAGATCAGCCAGGGCTCCTTGTAGGAGCGATGGTCAGAAAGGGGGCTGGAAGGGCACATGTTGAGTCTTGAGCATTTTGCAGTGCAAGCAAACCATCAGAGGGCGCTCCAGTAGAAGAAGCCGTTGATCTGAGATGGACCGATTCAGATTTAAGAAAATATTAGGGCCAGAGCCAGGGGCTTCTCAGGTGGAAGGCCCTAGGTTCAACCCCCAGCAGTGCCTCTGATGGAGCTGCACTCAGTTCTGTCCTCCCTCCTTCCCTCCCTTCCTGTCTTCCCTTTTTTTTTTTTTTAACAGAAGTTTTAAAAAAATATTTATTCCTTTTTGTTGCCCTTGTTGTGTTATTGATGTCGTCATTGTTGGATAGGACAGAGAGAAATGGAGAGAGGAGGGGAAGACAGAGAAAAAGAGAAAAAGACAGACTCCTGCAGACCTGCTTCACCGCCTGTGAACCTGTGAAGCTACTCTCCTGCAGGTGGGGAGCCAGGGGGTCGAACCGGGATCCTTGCGATTTGTGCCACATGTGCTTAACCCACTTCACTACCGCCTGACTCCCTTCTGTTTTTTTTTTTTTTTTTTTTTTTTTTTTTTTTTACCAGAGCACTGCTCAGCTCTGGCTTATGGTGGTGCAGGGGGATTGAACCTGTGACTTTGGAGCCTCAGGTATATGAGAGTCTCTTTGCATAACCATTATGCAGTCTACCCTCTGCCCCTTTTTTCTGTTTTTAAATTTTCCCTTTTGTTGCCCTTGTTGTCTTTTTATTATTGTTGTTATTGATGTTGTCGTTGTTAGATAGGACAGAGAGAAATGGAGAGGGGAGGGGAAGACAGAGTGGGGGAGAGAAAGACAGACACCTGCAGACCTGCTTCACCACCTGTGAAGCGACCCACCTGCAAGTGGGGAGCCGGGGGCTCAAACTGGGATCCTTATGCCAGTCCTTGTGCTTTGCGCCACATGCGCTTAACCCGCTGCACTACCACCCGACTCCCCCTTTTCCATGTCTTTAGCTCCTCCAATCTCAAAAATGAAATGGAAGGAGCCAGGAGATAGCTTACCTGGCAGCTCATCCTTGCTGTGCTGGAGGCCCTGTGCCACACGGAAGCATCGCAAATTGTGGAGTGGTGCAGTGGTCACTCCTCAGTGTCCTCCGGCCATGAGAGAGAGCTGACGGGCAGCTCACTCGGTAGGGCATGCGGCTTGCCGTGTGCAGTCCTGGGCATGAGCTCTGATGCCACATGGCAACATTGTGGCACCAGGGAAGCTCCACACATGGAGCAACACTGACATCTCTGGCTAGTCCTGCCAGAGAAACAAAAGGGAGAAGACGTCTCGAGAGTGATGGGCTTGCTCATGTGACATCCCTGTCACGAAAAAACAAAGCAAGTGCCCATCCACACACACACACACAGAGATGGATATGTGTTTACTGGGTTGTCAGAAAAGTCACGATGCATTTTAGTTTGAAAAACAGACAACTGAGTCGTGACTTTCCTGACAGCGCAATATATTGAGTATGTATGTATATGCACATGCGTATGAAAGCTTAGTGGTTTCCATGCACGCACAAGGTCCTGGCTTCACTCTACAATGCCACCTTAGAAAATTAGTAACATTTAAGAAGGGAGTCTTAGTAACATTTAAGGGTGGGAGTCAGGCTGTAGCGTAGTGGGGTTGAATGCAGGTGGCACAAAGCACGAGGACCGGTGTAAGGATCCCGGTTTGAGCCCCCGGCCCCCCACCTGCAGGGGAGTTGCTTCACAGGTGGTGAAGCAGGTCTGCAGGTGTCTGTCTTTCCCCCTCTCTGTCAATAACAACAACAGTAACTACAACAACAATGAAAAAACAAGGGCAACAAAAGGGAAAATAAATATAAAAAAATTAAAAAAAATTTTTTTTAAAAGGGAGAGGGTAACTTGGTAGATGGCACAGTGACCAAGGCCTTGAACTTGTAAGCATGAGGTCCTGGGTTCAACACCCAGGGTCACATGTCCCAGAGTGAAGTGCAGGACTCTCTTGTTAGCTGTTAATTATTTAAAAACCAGGATTTGGGTGGTAGCACAGCGAGTTAAGCGCATGTGGCACAAAACCCAAGGACCGGCGTACGGATCCCGGTTCGAGCCCCCAGCTTCCCACCTGCAGGGGACTCGAAGCAGGTCTGCAGGTGTCTTATCTTTCTTTCACCCTCTCTGTCTTCCCCATCTCCATTTCTCTCTGTCCTGTCTAAAAACAACATCAATAACAACAATAATACTACAACAACAATGAAAAACAAGGGCAACAAAAGGGGAAATAAATAAAAAGAAAAAAAATGATTTAAAAACCAAAGAGAATAGATAAAGCAGCTCCATTCCTGAGTTTTGCTATTGAAAGATGGACCAGGTTGGAACTTTGCAGCCCATGGGATGAGGTGACGACATCTCTGGGGAGACTGGTGGTGTGTGTGAGAACACCCCCCAGCAAATCTGAAAAAGTCAGTTGCGAGGAGCCTCGGGAGAAGGGCCACTCAGAAGGCCTAGGATTCTGCTTCTGTCCTTCTGCCCCATGACTTGCCAGGCCACAGGCTCCCTAGAATACTACAGCTGGAGCTAAGCCGTGGACTTTGTGAAAAGAATCTGATTTGGGGCTGGGCGCGGATGCAACTGGTTGAGCACACCTATCACCATGTGCTAGGACCTGGGTTCGAGCCCCTGGCCCCCACCAGCAGGGGGGAAGCTTCAGGAGCAGTGAAACAAGGCTGCAGGTGTCTCTGCTTTGTTTCCACCTTTCAGTTCAATTTTTCTGTCTTATCAAAAAGAAAAGAAAATCTACCTTAATGACAGATGGGGAAATAGCTCAGTGGATAGAGTGGGAGCCTGATGTCTTTGCTTCCCAGTTCCTTCATCAGAGCTGCAGGGAACAGAGTGAGTGTGGTCTTCTGACTTCTTGCTGGGGTATGTGAAACTCTCTAGCTCATGAAATAAATAATTCTAAAAGGAACAAGCAAAAAAACCAAAAAAGAGTTAGACTTTTTTATGGCCACACCTCCCATCCTCCACAGGGGAGCCAGGGAGAGGCTGGACCACAGTCCCCACGAGGTGCGGCGGCGACTTCCGCTCTCAGTTCCAGGGCTGGACAGGCTGCGTGGCAGTGGCGGCGGGGCCCCAGCAGCAGCCTGCTTGCTCCCTAGGCCCAGCTGCCAGTCGACACTGGCCGCCATCACCCGGAGCTCTGTGCGGGCACTCTCCCGCATGCGCGCTGACCAAGAAGCCCTGCCCCGCTGGACCCTCCTCCCAGTGTGGCCCCAGCGGACTGCAGCCTCCGGCGGCTCCCCGCCCCCTCCCCCCAGCAACACCCACCACTGCCCAGGTTGCCTGCGCCGCTCGGGCCCAGGGGCTGCAACTTGCCAGTTCGAGCCTGGCCCTTGGGGGCTGCGGGCAGCACCTCCTTCCCTAAGCACATGCCCACCACACCTGTCTTCACATCTGAGGATCTCCAGGATTTGGAGTCACTGGCTTTACCTGATGGCAAGAGCTCTCGTTTCCATGGCGACCGACCTCCAGGACTGGCGCCTTCTGGGAGTTGTAGTTTCTTTTGTGCTGGGTATGGGTGGGCAGGAAGGAGGGGTGAAGCAGGTCTGCTGGTGTCTCTCTGCCGCTATCTCCCCCCCATATCAATTTCTCTCTGTCCTAATCCAAACTAGAAAAATAAATAAAAAGGAATAAATGTTCACTGGGAGGGATGGATTTGTAGTGCAGGCACTGAGCCCTAGTGATAACCTAGGTGACACACACACACAGAACTCTGCAGTGTCTGGGTTTAGTTTTAAGGCCAATATGATTCTTTCTAGAAATGCTGCAGGAATTTCTTGCAGTCCCTGCCTCATGTCCCCCACTTTGGCTAGGTTGGTCAGCTTCCTAGCCGCTGCTCGGGGCCATTAGAGTCTGGCAGTAGACACGGAGACGCTCCCTACCTTCTGCTGAATTGAAATCCCAGGAGGGTCGGGTCAATGGGAAAGCCACTGCGATTAGGTCTGGATTTTGGGTGGGCTTCCCATTGGGCCCAGGGATGGCTTTCCGCGCCTCATTCTGGATCTTTTCTCTCTCGTCCGTGGTAAACAAGACCTCTAAGAGCTGCTGGCAGTCGTCCCAGGTAGTTGGATTTGTAAAGATAACAGAATCTAACAAGTTAATCAATGCCTTAGGGTCTTGAGAGAAGGGGGGTTCTGAGTTTTCCAATTATACAAGCCAGAGGTAGAGAATGGCCAATAATAGAGTGTCTGGTTCCCTTCCTCATCTGGGGAACCTACTGCTCGCAGCGGGAGTGCCTTAGGGACTGAAGTGGGTTCTGACAATGTGGGCTCCCTCTGCCCCTGCTGGGGCTGGAGGCCAAATGCAGGTCCTGAGGCGTGCTGATCTCCCTCAGCTGGAGGCAGAGGAACTGTTGGCTGTTGACAGGGAGGGTGGTTGTTCTGTCCTCTGGTACCTGCGGAATAAGGTGGGGGAAGTTCTGGCCCTAGATCAATGAGATCGGAACAAGGGATGGAGTCTGAGAGCACCATCGGCTTCTTGGAACTCAGCCCCTTAGCCTCTGCCACCAATACTTTTGGAGGAACCTGTGAGGGACTCAAAACCTTGATCCATGTCGGGGGGTCTTCTATTAGGCTTTTCCAGGTGATAATATATGGTAGCTGATCCGGATGCCTACTTGGACCGGGGTTGAGAATAACATCTCGTACTCTCTGGACCACCTGGAGATGGAAAGTCCCCTCCCGGGGCCACTCTACTCCGAAGGTGGGCCGTTCCAAAACACAAAAGGTTTTCAGTTTAGATTTCCTGACTTCTACCCTAGGTTATGAGCCCTCTCCTTAACCTCAGACATGTGACTGAGGACTAGGTCCAGGGGTGTGGATATCGCCTGACCCATACCTGCAAAAAAAAGTAAATGAACACAAAACACAGGCTCACAAACAGACAGACAAGCGCACTACAACAAAAGGTTCCCTGACCTGTTTTCAAAATTTGTCCGGACTTTCTCAAAACTGACTCTGGCTTCCACGTCAGGGCCTCCTGAGGGATCTGTGGTTCTGCGTCTCCCGACAGTTCATCAACCTTGGGGACTTCCAACAGACCGAATGGCGTCCAATGCCGTATGGGTCCCAGAGGGTAGAGGGGAACGTTTTCCGTCTCTACCCTAGCAGCAGTCATAAGCAGGGCATCCCCCTAGACTCTTGCTGCCTTTACAAAATGGATCCTTTCTGACTGACCCTGGGTTCCTCGTCAGGGTGGTAGCCTAGCTTCTTTCTGGAGGTTAGTTAGTGGAAAGACTCCTCACCCTGTCTAGCTGATGAGATCTGAGGATCTCAGACGAGCCCCCATCATGTTAGGGTCCAGTAATCCGCAGAAATCACCAAGAGACCAGAGTGATGTAAAATCAACAGAGTCTTTTACTAGCTGGCACCAGGGACGAACACACTGAGCCACCAACGCAGTGGTGTCAGAAATGCTCGACCCTCACTACAGTTTCTACGGAGATTATATAGGGCTCAGGACAAGGGACCTACGTGACAAGCATCATGTCAGTTTTATTAGTTAAAAAAGTTTTTCCAAGTGATAGCAGGAGGAAGCAGGGTAGGGGTTGCGAACTTTGGTTATCTCCCCTTCTGTCTGGTCAGCATGATGTAGTGGGTTGGGGAGTTGCCTTTGTAATTATCTCTCCTCAGCAGGAAATGTTTCCTTAACTGATTCTTGTCAAAAAAGTGGTGTACTGGCCTTCCCAGGGGACCCACTTTCTCAAATTTTACTTTTTTAAACCATTTTATTTCTGGAACAACGTTTTACCTTCTATCAAACACAGTGCAGGAGGTGTTTGTGATCTGGTCTCTTTCAGCCTCTCCTTCTTCTTCTCTTGCATTCTCTGTCTCTATCTCTCATGCTCTCACGCACTCTGTGTCCACTCATTAATATTATTTTATATACTTATGTTACTGATAGGCCCAGATATACAAAGAGAGTTAGCAGAGCACTGCTGAGCTCTGGCTTGTTGTGTTAGCCATGACACCTAGGCAACTGGAGCCTCAGCTTTCTAAGTCTTTCTGGCACAAGACATATTCTGTCTCCTCATATCCATGCTGATATCTCTCAGAATTTATAATAAATATACACACACGGGAGTCAGGCTGTAGCGCAGTGGGTTAAGCGCAGGTGGCGCTAAGCACAAGGACCCGCATAAGGATCCTGGTTCAAGCCCTGGCTCCCCACCTGCAGGGGTGTCGCTTCACAAGCGGTGAAACAGGTCTGCAGGTGTCTATCTTTCTCTCCCTCTCTCTGTCTTCCCCCTCCCCTCTCCATTTCTCTCTGTCCTATCCAACAACAATGACAACAATAATAACTACAACAATAAAACAACAAGGGCAACAAAAGGGAATAAATAAATAAAAATAAATATAAAAAAATAGATAAATATACACACACAAACACACACGTATCTGTCAATTTTAGAATGCCAACCTATGTATTTCATCTTAATTCAGAATTACCACATTTATAACAGACTCCTTTTTTGTGAATAATTGGCCACATAGTTGGACCAGGATTCACTACAATTACAAATAATAGAACCTTCCAGTAGCATTTTTATCAGCATCCTTATTGTAATTATCATAGCACAAACACTTTTCCTAGTGTAAGCTTCAATACGTATGCATTTTTTTCATTCTCCTGAAACCTCACTTTCCCTGGACACTGAAGTGTCAGGGAATTTTTGAAGCAGCCCTCTGTTTCTCAACAGATTCTTTCTATGTTTCTGCTGTAATCTGGTCTTCTTGTGTTTTTTATAATTTTTTTTCAAATCCTCCCTAGATTGTCCCCATTTAGTTGTAGATTTATTTATTTATTTAGTCAGATATCACATGGTGGGTCATTTATTCTGCTTGATAGACTTTCTTTTATTATTGAAGGGAACTTTTGATGTACAGTACATTTCCTGCCACAAATACTACACATTATCTTAGATTGTTCATGATAGTGACATCCAGTGCATAATGGATTTTAATGGCGCTGCTCTAAAGAATTGTCACTATTTTACTGACAATTTTTTTCTTCTTTTTTTTATTTAAGAAAGGATTAATTAACAAAACCATAGGGTAGGAGGGGTACAACTCCACACAATTCCCACCACCCAATCTCCATATCCCACTCCCTCCCCTGATAGCTTTCCCATTCTCTATCCCTCTGGGAGCATGGACCCAGGGTCACTGTGGGTTGCAGAAGGTAGAAGGTCTGGCTTATGTAATTGCTTCCCCGCTGAACATGGGCGTTGACTGGTCGGTCCATGCTCCCAGTCTGCCTCTCTCTTTCCCTAGTAAGGTGGGTCTCTGGGGAAGCTGAGCTCCAGGACACATTGGTGGGGTCTTCAATCAAGGGAAGCCTAGCCAGCATCCTGATGACATCTGGAACCTGGTGACTGAAAAGAGAGTTAACATATGAAGCCAAACAAATTGTTGAGCAATCATGGACCCAAAGCTTGGAATAGTGGAGAGGAAGTGTTAGGGAGGTACTCACTGCAAACTCTAGTGGACTTCTGCTTTCAGGTATATATTTTGCAGTAGTTTATGGATACATGTGAACACATGCTCTCTCTCACAGAAACTGGTGTATATCTAGGTTTTGGGACTTTGTTAGAAAGTGAACCACCTGGGATGGAATTAGAGTATACTATGAAAGGAAAGGTCTCACCTGAGTAATGAAGCTGAAGGGTTGTCATTCCACACGTGAAGTCTCTGGACACAGTCTGAGGTGAAGCATGTTGAGGTGGCAATCATTGTGTTGGTTAGGTTGTGATCGGTGGATGCAATATTATTTGATATGGATTGGGAGAGGCATATGGGAAAGTGGGCCCTATCCAAGGGTTCCAGGACTGGGGGAAGTAGGGGCTCTATAGTGGAGATGTGAGGTTCCTGCTGTCTTAGGGTTCAAAAAGATGATCGATAGTTAATGTTATCATCACATTATTTGGTAATTGGGTTAACTTTGAAAAGTCCTTTTGTTAGGGTTTGCTGTACAGTACCCAGTATCTTGTATATAGCTGTGCTATTGGATGCTTCTGATCTACTTGGTCTAGGCTTTTGAGAGAGTCCGCATATCAAATACACAGCCTATATATTAAAAAGATTCAGTTAACCTCACAATATTCTGTTCTTTATTGGGGGATGAATGGTTTACAGCCAACAGTGAAACGTGAGAGTGGGCACAGGGCTAATATCTCCCATGTTCCCTGTATGTCTGTACATTATTTTAAACTTTCTTATTGAGGAGAAGGAGACCATCATAAATTGAGAGGGCAGGGCCCAAGCAGGAAGAGAGGAAGAGAGACAGAGAGACAGCTGCAGCTCTGATTTGCCACTAGCCCAGCAATTCCCCAGCCGTGTAAGTGGTGACAATTGGCTCAAAATGGAGTACTGGGCTTCCACAGTGTTCCCTGGCAGCTCCAGCAGGTGTCCCTCCAACCCATGCTCCATTCATTATCCATGTAACTGTCTATCTGCTCTAGGCACTTTTCTACCTTCATATGCCAGCAACTTAACCCTTCTCCCCTCCACCCATGGAAATTTGACCTTTTACTTGGGTGCAATACAGCAACTCCAATCCAAGTTATTTCTAGGGAAGCTGTGTGTGTGTGTGTTGTGTGTGTGATTGAGTGTTGACTACCACTAATGTTTTTTTATTCCTGAATAAAGGAATTATTCCAGGGTCTTAGGAACTGGGTTGTGCTCTGACAAAGAAAATTTCCACTGCACAAGTGCTTCTGCAAGTATGAATGGCACATTGGATTCGGGATACTGTTGTTCATTCTCCCAGGTGATCTTCGGCTTGGTTCTTCCCTTTGCTATTCCCATGCTGTGTGTAATTTTCTGTGAAGACTCAATTGGGAGCGGCATGGGGAGCTCAGCTGCCTTCTGCTGTGTGTCCACAAGGTGGCATCAAAGCCGGTAGTTGAGTGTAGTGATTTTGTGGAATGAGGAGAACTCCGGGATTTGTGTCCCATGCAGAGCAAGGTTTGAAATTCACATAGACTGCCCTAGACATCTATTCTCTCCTGTGGGGTAGGGGGAACCCCCTATTTGTCTTTGCAAGTGGAAGGGGTTTCACTCTGGGTTGACTCTACTGGGAGCTTGTGAATCCCTGTGCTCAGCTGCATTCTGCTGGGTGTCCACAAGAGGGCAGCACCAGGGCGGGACTAAGGCTCCTTGGGGCAAGTGCCCTGAGGCACTGGGCTAGGAGAGTGGCGACAGTGTTTCTGGGTGTGCCCCAAGAGCATGGCCAGCCTAGCGCAGACAGTGTCCTAAGAAAAGGGCCAGACAGGAGCTGTGGGGGGTTGTGTGTCCAGAAACAGGGCCTTCAGAGGATGGCTGAAAGTCCCCAGGGGCGGCCCTTAAAGCCCATGCTCAATGAGCATGAGGGGAAGGCCGTGTGTGTATTCATAGAGACAGCTGACCAATCATAGAAGAGAAGCATGATCTTCAGGGACGTGAACCTAGAGCTGGCCAATGAGAACTGAGGAGGAGTTGCGAGGGTGGGCCTAGGAGAGCATCCCAGCAATGAGAGCCCGGGTGCCTGCTCTGGGTGGCGTGCCTCTGGATGTTGGCCAATCAGTGTCCAGCAGAAGTGCCTGGGGGCTAGGCCCTCGGGAGGCTGTCCAATGTGCACCTAGGGTGGGCCTTGTTGGTGGAGCCCAGGAGGCTGGAAAATCACGGGCCAGGGGCAGTGACCTTTCTGGGCATGACCTAGGGCCTGGCCTATCAGAGGCCACCCCCTCAGAGAGCAGCCCACCAATGGGAGCCAAGAGAAGGTAGCTGGGGGCGTGTCCCGGGACACCAGGCCAATCAGAGTCGAGTGAAAGTGGCTGGTGGGCAGGCCTTCCAGTGGCAGTCCAATGAGCATACTGCAGGGCCATGTAGGCGGTGCTCAAGGCTGCTGGCCAATCACTGACTAGGGGCCCTGAGCCTCCTGGGCGTGGCCAAGAACACTGGCCAATGAGATTGTTGGCAGTGGTTTTGAGCGTCTCCTAGGCCTCTGGCCTATCTGAACCTGGTTTCTCCCTATGGACGGGCCTTCTGAAGGAAGCCCGCCAATGGGAGTCCAGAGCTGGCCTTAAAAGGCTGGGCGAGCTTCCAGGAAGTGTGAAGTGGAGTTCAGCCTATGGCCCTCAGGGCCCTCAGTGCCCTCAGTGCCCAGCCTTGTAAAAGCTGTCCATTGGGCATCCCTGTGTGGATGCGGGCATGTGTGTGTGTGTGTGTGTGTGTGTGTGTGTGTGTGTGTGTGAGAGAGAGAACCACAGAATCACTGTGACACAGGTGATTTCGTGCATAACATTTGGCACATTATGGATTACAGATGAATATTGTCACCATTCTTGCTCTCCTTGGCCCTTGGTCACTTTACTTATTTTCAGGTGTAAATACACTGAATAGGGAGAGGTTTCTGCCCTGAGACCTGCACTGGGAACTAGCAGCTTCCCTGTGTGTGTTCCCAGACTAGGAAGCTTGTTGTGGTGGCTGTCCATGTAGAGACTTTCCTGGATGAGTTCCTTCTCGAGCTTTTTTTTGCTCAGTCCTATAGGAGCTGCATATACCTAATGATTTGGATATATTACTCCATTTGACAATTCTTTTCTTTATGTTAAGTTTCTCTCCAGGTTTTAACAATCAATTGTTTGAATGTCATATCGAATCCACTGTACAAAATGGTTACATCAGTGTAATGTAATATATATATGTATATATATGTATATATATATAACATAACATACAGATATTTGAACAGTATCTTTTAGTTAGAGCACTGCTCAGCTCTGGATTTTAGTGGTTATAGGGAGTGACCTGGCCCTTCCCAGCCACAGTCTTGAGATTCATCTCACAGAGCAGTTCGTATTCTTCTTATCACTCTTCAAAACTCTCTTAACACAAGATACCTTTGACAAATCATCTATTCACCTCTTCCTCTTTTTGTGCACCAAGTCCTACAAGAAAATGTAAATAAAAGAAGAAATAGAGTATAGTTACCTGCACACAGGACAGGCTGAGTCTGGACCAGGGGATTCAATCAGCCAGCCTGCATCTCTTGGCTGGAGCATCACTAAGACTACTTCCAATTTGGAGAGGCAATGGCAGTTTAGGAGAATGGGCTGCATGCCAAGTGTTGCTTTTCAGAGTGGCTGAGACCTAGATGTTTGAAGTGTTCCCCTTCGTCAGAAACATAAAATAGCAATACCACTCATAAGAAGTATGCATTGGACATGGAGAGTATGTCTTCAGTGCTCCAGCACTGATCAACACAGGGCCAGAATTTTTGTCCTTTTCTGTCTCTGTCATTCTGTCTCTCTCACTGTGTCACATATTTCTCATCTTACAGAGAAATTCCTATCACCCGCCCAAGCTGGTTTCCGCCCAGGAAGATCTACCTGCGAACAAGCCCTGGCCCTCTCAACTTATATTGAAAATGGATTCCAGAAGAATTTAAAGACAGGTGCTGTCTTTGTTGATCTCACAGCAGCCTATGACATGGTCTGGCACCGTGGTCTCCTAGTCAAGATCTCAAGATGCCTGCCTCCATGGGTGGCCAACACTATATCGTTTCTTCTCCAAAACAGAAGATTCCGGGTGCATCTGGGTGACAAGTCTAGCAGATGGAGACTTGTCTCAAGTGGCCTCCCCCAGGGCTCTGTTCTGGCTCCTACGCTATTTAATATTTACATCAATGACCTCCCAGAAACTTCTTCAAGGAAGTTCATCTACGCCGATGACATCTGCTGTGCAACTCAGGCATCTAAGTTCGACATCCTCGAGGAAACACTCATGAAAGACATGTCTCTGATATCTGATTTCTGTAAAAAATGGTGACTAATCCCTAGCACTGCAAAAACGGTATCATCTGTTTTCCATCTACACCATGCCTCGGCCTCGCGTGAGCTTAATGTGCAGCTTGGCGGTACGACAATCCAGCATGAAGCCCAGCCAGTCTATCTTGGCGTTACTCTCGATCGCACTCTGTCATTTCACAAACATCTCATAAAAACTGCAGCAAAGGTGGGCGCGAGAAATAACATCATTGCAAGACTGGCCAGCTCCTCATGGGGCGCAAGCGCTTCCACACTACGATCATCCTCTCTGGCATTATGCTATTCCACTGCAGAATACTGTGCCCCAGTATGGTTCAGTAGCCCCCATGTCCACTTGGTCGATTCCAAATTATATTCCTCCATGAGGATACTTTCTGGAACCATCCGTTCCACCCCGGTTCCATGGCTGCCAGTTCTTAGCAACATCGCCCCGCCAGATATTCGTCGGGATGCGGCATCATCTAAGTTCATTTCCCATGTCTACGCTCAACCGGACCTGCCAATATACGCGGATATCTTCTCCCACCTTGTCCAACACTTGACGTCTCGTCACCCAATCTGGTCCCTTATGCCTACACTGAACTTCTCTGTTCCAGTCTCTTGGAAACAGAGTTGGCAGTCAGCTGAGGTGAAGAACAAACACCTTATCACAGACCCCTGCAAGCGTCAACCCGGTTTTGACCTAGCACGTTATGATTGGGCCCTCCTCAATTGCTATCGAACAGGCCATGGCCGGTGCGCCGCTATGTTCCATCGCTGGGGAGCCAGAGACGACCCAAACTGCCCCTGCGGCTCCAGACTATGACCCACATAGTCAACGACTGCCATCTCTCCAGATTCAAAGGAGGTCTCGAAACTTTACATCAGGCTCAACTTGACACTGTTGACTGGCTACAGAAGAAGGGCAAACACTAGAAGAGGAAGAACTGTGTCTACGTGCCTTCTTCACTGGGCCTTTACTGGAAGTCAGTGCATGCCTCGTAAACTCAGTCTTCCTGCTGTTGAAATTTTCCTTTCTTTGCCCTTTGGATTATTTAGTCTCATGCATATGGGGCAGTTCAGAGGGGAACTGAGGAGACAGCATTCCTGCTGCAGGTTCCAGGCATATGTCCATCTCCAGCTGCAGCTGTCCAGGCTCTCTGTGCTTGACTCCCATTCTCCAGGGCCCTGAGGCTGACACTCAGCCTAAATGCAGCCCTCCTCTCCTTCCTGCACAGCGTCCTTGTCCTTATTCCATGAGAGCCCAGGTCAAGAGAAGTGAAACTCTATCCCCCTGGCACACACATTGTGCTTTCCCTCTATTGGGCCGAATGTAAAGGATCTGTGGTACTGATGCACACACCAGTGTCCAGATATTCGATGCAAAGCTGAAGCTTCCAGGGTTCAGAAAGAGGGTGTTTTGATGGCTGTGAAATGTCTTTTACAAATGCCTCATGGGGTTTAACATGATTTTGAAACCTGAAGTTCTTTCTTGTGTCTAGGCAATATTCTCACCTATGGCCAGAAAGCCTGCCCATCTAGGAGCACAGCTCTGGGCCAGTAACCCGGGTCCAGGAGGTCAGCCTGCCTTCTGGCTCCTAGAGGGATTCCTGAGTGGTAACAAGTGTTTCCAGTTGCCTTTGCTACTAGGGTTCATGCACTCAGGTGAGTGGTGGGGCTGCAATCTCTCCTGGAAGCTCCTGACTCGGCCAATGGAGGCACCCATCTTCCTTTTCTTTCTCCGTCTCAAGGGCACTGGGGAGCTTCTTGTTCCTGCATGCAGAGCGACTTTGCATTGGACACTCATGCATGCCCTCTTCTTGAAATCTGAGTGTGATGTGTGGACACCTGAACACCAGCGTTTGGGTCTGTGAGAGGCCACAGGAGCAATTCCCTTAGCAGGACCCAAAGGGTAGGTGTAAGAGGCTGGGTTCATCCACTATTGTTGGGTTGAACAGAGTTCCCATCCATGTTGAAAACACAGCTCTGCCTGGGTGCTTGCTGGCTTGTAGTCTGATGCCCTGAGAAGTGGAATGAGAGTCTGGAGGCTGAGAAGGCAGCCACACAGGACTGGCCAGGCTCATGCCCTTGAATGCTGAGGGGTGCCCCAGCTTTCCCTGTGGGTGAAAGTTTCTGGATGATAGTGAGGCAGGTGATTAAAGTGAGAACTATGGAGAGTCAGACATGACTGTCCCTTTACATATGCATTCCTACTTAGGCAGAATCTAGGTTACCTGGCCTGTCCCTGACCAGGTGGGGTGCCTGTAGTTAGGTTGCAGGTGAGGGTGGCTACCTAGCAGCCATGCAGTGAGACTAGTATAGATGAGCTCTGAGCACACACACACACACAGGCACACATGCATACACACATGCACACACACATATTCACACTTGTCCATGCCTGGTAGAAAATTATATGGAAAGCCTAGTGTAGGTCTGGGGGTCTGTGGGCATGAGAGTTGCTGCTTTACCATCTCTACAACCCAGGTTTGAACCTGTCAAGAATGAAAGCAGAGCAGGAGGTTTTGGTGCTATGGTTTCTTTCAGGGTCTAGTTCTTCTCCAACATTTCTGTCTCTACCTCTCAGATGTTCTCACTCATTCTGTCTCCACTCATTAATATTTTACTTATATCCTTATTTTACTGACAGGCCCAGATATACAAAGAGAGTTACCAGAGCACTGCTGAGTTCTGGCTTGCTGTGTTGGTGATTACAACTTGGCTACTGGAGCCTCAGCCTTGGAAGTCTCTCTGGCACAAGCCATATTTTGTCTCCTCATATCCATGCCTGTATTTTCAGAATTTATAATAAAGATATATATATATATATATATATCTCACCCAGAGAAGCAGCCAGGACTAGAGAGGGTGGCAATTATACCTGCAAATTCACAATACAGGTATATGCTATCACTGAGTTTGTGAATATTTATCTATGTGTCTACATATATATATATATATATATTTTAGAATTGATGACCCATGTATTTGATCTCAATTTGGAAATACCACGTTTGTACGAGACTCATTTTTCATAAATAAGTGGCCACATACTTAGAGCAGGATTCACTACAATTATAAATAATTGAACTTTCCAATAACATTTCTAATAGCATTTCTAGCAGTATCCTTATTGTAATGATCATAGCACAGAAATTGCCTCTTTATTTTCTAGTCTAAGGTTCAATACATATGTGTTTGTTTTCATTCTCCATAAATCTTCAATTCCCTGAACACTGAAGTGTCAGGGAACTTCTGAAGCAGTTATCAGTTTCTCAGCAGTCTGTCTGGACAATACTGCCATAATCTGTTCTTCTTGAGCTTTGCATTTTTAAGTGTTTTCCAAATTTTTTCCTAGATCGTCCCCATTTATTTGCATATTTATTTATTTAGCCAGGTATCCCATGGGGAGTATTTTCTTCTGCTTGGTATATTTTATTTTGCAATTTTAGGGATCTTTTGATGCACAATACAATTCCTGTCACAAATTCTACACATTATCTTAGTTCATGTTAGTGACATCCAATGCACAATGGATTTGAATTGCATGGCTTAAAGAACTGTCACTATTTTACTTAAAATGTTTGTAACCTCAATAATTCACTGTTCTTTACTGGGGGTGAATGGTTTACATTCAGCAGTTAAATATAACAGTGGGCACAGGTATAATATTTCTCACTTTTCCTGTATTTATGTACATTATTTTAAATTTTCTTATTTACTAGGAGATGGTCAGAAATTAATAGGGCAGGGAACCAATCAGGAAGAGAGGGAGAGAGACAGAGAGACAGCTGCAGCTCTGATTTGCCAATAGCCCAGCTTTTCCTCAGCCAGGTAAGTGGTGACAAGGGGCTCAAAATGGGGTCCTGACACATTGTTTTCTGTGAATTTAACCAGGTGTCCCTCCACCCAGGCTCCCTTCGTTAACCATGTAACTATCTAACAGCTCTAGGCACTTCTCTTCCTTCATATTCCAGAAACTTAACACTTCCCTCTCCACCCATGAAACTTTGACATTTTACTCGGCGACAATACAGCAACTCCAATCCAAGTTATCTCAGTAAAAATTGATTGTGTGTGTGTGTGTGTGTGTGTGTGTGTGTGTGTGTGTGTTAGAGTGTTGGTTATCACTGTTGTTTCTTTATTCCTGCCTTAGGGTCTTATTAACCATGTTGTGCTATGTCAAAGGTAGTTTACACTGCACAATTTGCTGTTTGCAAATCCAGCCCTCCTCTGCCTCCTGCACAGCGTCCTTCTCCTTATCCCATGAGAGGCCAGGTCAAGAGATGTGAAACTACATGCCACTGGCACATTGCATTTTCCCCATATGTGGGTCGAATTTGAAGGATATGTGGCACTGATGACCACACAAGTGACAAGATTTCCACACAAAATCTGAAGCTTCCAGGGTTTAGAAAGAGGGTGCTTTGATTGACCTGACTTCTGATGTGAAATGTCTTTTCCAAGTGCCTCATGAGGTCAAATTGTTTTGAAACTTGAAGTTCCTTCTTCTGTCTAGGCAATATTCTCACCTATGGCTAGAAGGCCACTAAACTAGGAGCACATCTCTGGGCTTTTGCTGCTAGGGGGACTTTTTGCTGCTAGGGGGATTTGCTGCTAGGGGGACTCAGTGATAGACAGGAATCCTCTATCTGCTCCTGGTCCTGAATGGGTTCCCAGTAGCTTCTTCCCAGTGGGTATGGCAGCAGAGGGACTGACCCAGAGATGGGACACACCTGGATCATCATTCATGGCTGGAGCCCAAGTCCCCTACCCACAGCCTGGCCTGGTGGGTTCTACCTTGGTCCTGCCTATGGGGGACCAGCATGGCTGTTGTCTGAAGGGGTGGGAGCTGTGGCTGGCTGCCATGAACTAGATTCCAGCCTCAGAGGCCAGCAGCAGCCAGGAGTGGCTTGGGGCAGTGACAAACTTCCTGGTGCAGGCAGGGCTCTTACCTGGCTAATCTCCCTGGGCCACATGGCACAAGCCAGTGGGTTATGTTGTGCAACCCCTCCTGCTAGGTCCCCACATGAGTGAGGCCCAGTTTGTGGGCAGCTAGGAGAGCTGGCATGGCCTGTCCTTGAGCCTGGATCATCAGCCTCACCTGCATCACCTGCCTCACCTGGGCTCAACTGTGCTTACCTGAGCTCACTTGCCTCTTCTGTGGAGGTTATAGAGTGCAGGGTCATGAGTGATAGGGGCTCAGTGTGGGAGGCATGGTTTCCAGTGCTGGATCATGCAGTGAGGTGGGGTCTCCATTGCATTATTAATACTTTTTTAATTTTTTAAAAAAATTTTACTGCTCAGCTTTGGTTTATGGTAATGAAGTGGATTGAACTGGGAATTTGGAGCCTCAGGCATGAGAGTCTCTCTGCATAACCTTTATGCTGTCCCCCCTGCCCTCTCCTTGGCATTATTAAACAGATGTGGGGTGGGCCAACTGACCTCACACCTTGCAGAGTGATAGGAGTGGGGGCAACCTGGGTTGGGCTGCTGGATTCTCCCCTCTCCCCTTCTCACCTCATCTGCATGATCTAGGAGATCAGAAAGGTAAGGACCTTTTTCACCAGGCTGAGCCCATCAATTTCAGTTACTTCAGCCTCAATATCTGCTCAGCACTGCAGGTGAGCTCACTCGTGAATTGAAGGGTTTCTTGTCAAGAGGCTCAGCCTGCGTATGCTTTTTGAGATTCGGGCTGACCTCCTGCCAGCCTGGGGCTGCACCCATATGCACCCCTCCGCAGGCCCATTCCCTGCAGGCAGCCACTCCTGGGGCACTTAACCTGGTGCACCATGACCTGGTACCATTATTTATTTATTATATAATAGAGGCAGAGAGAATTCAAGAGGGGGAACATAGTGAGGAAAAAAGGGACAGAGAGACACTTACAATACTGCTTCAACACTTGGGAAACTTTCCCCCCTACAGGTAGGGACCATGGGCTTCTGGATAATGCCTACACTCTGATAGGCAAGGCTCTTTGGGCCTACCCAGAAACCCTGCCAGTAATCTTCATTGGCAAGCGCCCTTACAGAGCCTCCATGGAGTCTCAGTCCTGCTTTTGTGCTGCCCTCTTGTGGACATGCAAGAGTATGCAGCTGAGCACAGGAATTCAGAAGCTCTCAATGGAGTCTTCCTAGAACAATAGAGAAACCCCATCCATTTGGAAAGCAAAATGGGAGAGCACCACACCCTAGAGGGAAGAGCAAATGTTTGGGGAATCCTATGTGCAGTTCAAACCTTGACATCCATACTTGCCAATGTCTGAGCTCCCCCCATGTCATAAAGTACTTACATAGAACTACAGGGTTTGCTGCCACCTTGTGGCCGCACAGTAGAATGCTGCTGTGCTCTCTTCGGCGACTCCCAATGGAATCTTCTCAGGAAAATACAGAAAACATAGGTATGGGAACAGCCAAGATGGGGAATGACTTAGGGAAAGAAAGACAGTTTTGTGAATCCAATGTGCCATTCACTCATGCAAAAGCACTTGTGCAGAGGGAACGTGATGGCTCTCTTGTAAACTTTCTCAGTGCAGACAGGGCACTCACCTGGCTAATCTTCCCGGGGCAACAGGCACACAGTGGGCTATGGTGTGTATACCCTCCTGTCAGGCCCCCACATGAGTGAGGCCTAGTCTGGGCGGAGCTAGTAGAGCTGGCATGCCTCTGTGGATGCCCAGCTAACCCCACACCAGATGGAGTGATAGGAGTGGGACTAGCCAAGGTTGGGCTGCTCAGCTCTCCCCTTCACACCCACAGACTCTGTATACTTCTAGAACTCCTCCTGCATCCCCTACATCATCCACAAGATCTAGCTGCTCAGAAAGGTTGGGACCACATGTAAAGGAGCTGGGCCAGTCAATTTTGCATACTTCATCCTCCTCAGTACCTGCCAAACACTGCAGCCAAGGTCACTCAGGAATTCTAGGGTCTCTTATAAATAGGCTCCAGCCTGGGCATCCTTTCTGGATTTCAGGGTTGATGTCCTGAAATCTAGAAGTCCTTCCAGGCCAATTCACTGCAGGCACCCAGTCACCACAGTCACTTGTAGGTGGACTGTGGTTCTCAATTTGGTGCAACTGGAAGGGATGGATAGGAAGTTGAATGATCTCATGGACTGCTCCAGAAAAGGGGAAAGGCAGCTTGCTTTACACAGTTTATTGAGCACTTACTATGTGCCAGATCTCTGCTGGGGTGAGGACCATTGCCAGGTCTCTTCCTTCCTGGCACTCCATCCCCACAGATCCCTAAGCAGTGATCAGGCAGAGAGGGACAGCCTTGCTGGGGAAAGTGTTTATGATGGAGGTTAGGAGGTGGCTGTGGAGGGAGGAGGCCCAATAAGATCCATTGGGTCACTGAGTAGGTGGGCTTGGCAGCTGACAGATGAAGAGAACCTAGATTGAGGTTTGTAAAACACTCAATCTCAGTGATAAGCCAGAGTGGCAGGTAATTGACCTACTTCATAGACTTTCAGTCACTTTGAATGGGGTTTTGAGACAAAATTCCTCCAATATTTATACTGCTCTAGAATGGTCCATAACCCTTTCTTTCCTTTCTTTTTTTGCCTCCTGGGCTATCTCTGGGGTTCAGTTTTGGCACTACAAACCCATTGCTCTTGGTGGCCATTTTTAAATTTTATTGGATAGGACAGAGAGAAACTGTGACAAGAAGGGGTGATAGAGAGCAGGATATACAGATATATGCACACGATATATGGTGTGCATACCCTCCTATCTAGTTGTTTTATTCAGTAGAGGCAGAGAGAAATCAATAAAGGTGTAGATAGTTGAAAGATAGATATAGGAAGACAATTACAACACTGCCTCATCACTTGTGATGCTTACCCCCTACAGGTGGGGACCAGGGACTTGAACATACTTAATTGTAGTATGTGCAGTTAACTGGATGGCCACCACTCAGCCCCCTTTTGACCTTTTTTATATTTAAATTTTATTCATTATTATTAATAGTTTAAATAGTTTTTAAAATTTATTTCTTTATTGGGGAAATGATGTTTTACATTCAACAGTAAATACAATAGTTTGTACATGCATAACATTCCCCAGGTTCCCATTTAACAATACAACCCCCACTATGTCATTTTTTAATTTATTTCTTTATTGGGGAATTAATGTTTTACATTCAACAGTAAATACAATAGTTTGTACATGAATAACATTCCCCAGATTCCCATTTAACAATACAAGCCCCACTATGTCATTTATCATCCTTCATGGACCTGTATTCTCCCCATCCACCCACCCCAGAGTCTTTTACATTGGTGCGACACGCCAATTCCATTTCAGGTTCGACTTGTGTTTTCTTTTCTGATCTTGTTTTTCAACTTTGGCCTGAGAGTGAGATCATCCCATATTCATCCTTCTGTTTCTGACTTATTTCACTCAACATTATTTTTTCAAGGTCCATCCAAGATCGGCTGAAAACGGTGAAGTCACCATTTTTTACAGCTGAGTAGTATTCCATTGTGTATATAGACCACAACTTGCTCAGCTACTCATCTGTTGTTGGACACCTGGGTTGCTTCCAGGTTTTGGCTATTACAAATTGTGCTGCCAAGAATATATGTATACACAGGTCTTTTTGGATGGATATGTTGGGTTCTTTAGGATATATCTCCATGAGAGGAATTGCAGGGTCATAGGGTAGGTTCATTTCTAGCCTTCGGAGAGTTCTCCAGACTGTTCTCCACAGAGGTTGGACCAATTTACATTCCCACCAGCAGTGCAGGAGGGTTCCTTTGACCCCACACCCTCTCCAGCATTTGCTGTTACCTTTTCTGATGTATGAAATTCTCACAGGAGAAATTCTCTCATTGTTGTCTTGATTTGCATTTCTCTGACAATCAGAGACTTGGAGCATTTTTTCATTTGTTTCTTGGCCTTTCTTTTGTTTTGGATCTCTTCTGTGGTGAATATTCTGTCCAAGTCCTCCCCCCATTTTTGGATGGGGTTATTTGTTGTCTTGTTGTTGAGTCTGGCAAGCTCTTTATATATGTTGGTTATTAAACTCTTATCTGATGTATGGCATGTGAAGATCTTCTCCCATTCTGTGAGGGGTCTCTTGGTTTGGGTAGTGGTTTCTTTTGCTGTGAAGAAGCTTTTTAATTTGATGTAGTCCCATAGGTTTATACTTGCCTTAGTCTTCTTTGTAATTGGATTCGTTTCATTGAAAATGTCTTTAAAATTTATGCGGAAAAGAGTTCTGCCAGTATTTTCCTTTAAGTATCTGATAGTTTGTGGTCTAACATCCAAGTCCTTGATCCACTTGGAATTTACTTTTGTATTTGGTGAAATACAGTGGTTCAGTTTCATTCTTCTGCATGTTTCAACCCATTGTTTCCAACACCATTTGTTGAAGAGACTCTGCTTTCCCTATGTAATAGTCTGGGCCCCTTTGCCAAAGATTAGATGTCCATAGGTATGGGGCCTCATTTCTGGGCTCTCAATTCTATTCCACTGGTCAGTATGTGTAATCATGTTCCAATACCAAGCAGTTTTGATGACAATGGCCCTATAATACAGTTTGAGATCTGGGAGTGTGATGCCTCCAGTTCTGCTCTGTTCTCAAGATTGTTTTGGCAATTTTATGTCTTTTCTTGTTCCAGATAAACCTTTGTAGCATTTTTTCTATTTTCCAAAAAAAATGTGCTTGGGATCTTGATGGGGATAGCATTTGTAGATGGCTCTGGGTAATATATTCCTTTTGATGATGTTAATTCTTCCAACCCATGAACATGGAATATCTTTCCACTTCTTTGTGTCTTTTTCAATTTCCTTGAGTAGTGACTCATAATTTTCAGTATACAAGTCTTTCACTTCTTTGGTTAGGTTTACTCCTAGATATTTTATTGTTTTTGTTGATATAGTAAAAGGAATTGATTTCTGGATTTCAATTTCTTCTAACTTAGTGTTTGCATAGAGGAATGCCACTGACTTTTGAATGTTAATTTTATAGCCTGACACCTTACTGTATTGCCTGATGGTTTCCAAAAGCTTCTTGCTGGAGTCCTTAGGTTTTTTTCATGTATACTATCATGCCATCTGCAAATAAGGAGAGTTTGACTTCTTCTCTTCCAATCTGTATCCCTTGAATTCCTTGCTCCTGCCTGATTGCTATGGCAAGAACTTCCAGCACTATGTTGAATAGTAATGGTGATAGTGGGCAGCCCTTTCTAGTACCTGATCTGAGTGGAAATGCTTCCAGTTTTTCACCATTGAGTATGATGTTGGCTGTAGGCTTGCTATATATAGACTCCACTATCTTCAGGAATTTTCCATCTATTCCCATTTTTGTAGTGTTTTGATCATAAAGGGATGTTGTATTTTGTCAAAGGCTTTCTCTGCATCTATTGATATGACCATGTGGTTTTTGGTCTTGCTTTTGTTGATGTGGTGGATCACATTGATTGATTTACATATATTAAACCAACCTTGCATGCCTGGGATAAACCCCACTTGGTCATGATGAACAATCTTTTTGATATACTACTGTATCCGGTTGGCTAGAATTTTGTTCAATATTTTCGCATCTATCTTCATGAGAGATACTGGTCTGTAGTTTTCTTTTTTGGTTGTGTCCCTGTCTGAGTTTGGTATCAGGGTGATGTTGGCTTCATAGAAGCTGGCAGGGAGTATTCCAGTGTCTTCAATCTTCTGGAAGACTTTTAAGAGTAGAGGTATTAGTTCTTCTTTGAAGGTTTTGTAGAATTCATTTGTAAAACCATCTGATCCAGGACTTTTATTTTTGGGGAGATTTTTGATAACAGTTTCAACTTCATTAGCTGTGATGGGCCTGTTCATGTTATCCACTTCCTCTTTACTTAGTTTTGGAAGTTGGTAGGTATCTAGGAAATCATCCATTTCTTCCAGGTTCTCTAGCTTGGTGGCATATAGTTGTTCATAGAAGCCTTGTATGATATGTTGAATTTCTGCAGTGTCTGTTGTGATATCTCCTCTTTCATTTACTATCCGATTTATTTGGGTCTTCTCCCTTTTTTTGTTTTGTGAATCTGGCTAAAGGTTTGTCGATTTTGTTTACTCTTTCGAAGAACCAACATTTACTTTCATTGATCTTTTGTATGGTTTTCCTGTTCTCAATGTTATTTATTTCTGCCCAAACTTTAGTGATTTCTGTCCTTCTGGTTGCTTTAGGTTTCCTTTGCTCTTCTTCTTCTAGGTCTTTAAGATGTGCAATCAGGATGTTTATTTGTGTTTTTTCTTGTTTCCTAATGTGTGCATGTATAGCTACGAACTTCCCTCTTAGGACTGCTTTAGCTGTGTCCCAAATATTTTGATAGCTTGTGTCTTCATTTTCATTGAACTCTCGAGACATTTTGATTTCTTCCTTGATTTCCTCTTTGACCCAGAAGTTATTAAGAAGTGTGCTGTTGAGCTTCCACATTTTGGGACTGTTACTAATCTTTTGTTGATTGTTAAGTGTTAGTTTAATTCCACTGTGGTCTGAGAAGATGCTTGGGATGATTTTAATGCTCTTGAATTGGCTGATGCTGTCTTTGTGGCCTAACATATGGTCTATCCTTGAGAATGACACGTGGATTTGAGTAAAATGTGTATTCCAGTTTCTTGGGATGAATGACTCTGAAAATGTGCAATAGTTTAAGTTTATCTATCTCTTCATTTAGTTCCCTTCAAATTATATTAATAAGACTTTACAGTTGAATTTTCTTATGCACTATTCACAGAGGGGAGAGAGATGGCATATGCCATGCCAGGAATCAGGCTTCGGATCTCATGCTCAAATTTCCAGTACAGTGATCCCTTTTGGACAGCTATAACAATAGATTGTCAACCTCCCCCCCAATTTTCTGAGGACCTCTAGGTGCAAAACTAAACATCAGTTGGTGAACAAAGGTCAATCTTATCAGTTTCATATGTATTTTTCTTTTTTTCCTGTTTAGTACTCAAATATAGTGTAGATGATCTTTTTCTTTCATTTGTTCTTCAGAGACAAATTCTGAGGTAGAGAGGGAAAGATGATGGGGGAAAAGGCAGGGAGAGGTCCTGAGTATAGCACCTCAATCTGAGGCTGGTTCATGTCATGCTGGTATTCAAACTCAACCTCATAATTGAGAGTTCAGTTCTCTGTCCACTTAGCTTTCTTTCTCTCTCTCACTCGCTCACTCACTTTTCTTCAGTGGCATGTGTGTGTCTACGGGTGTAATATAATGTCTTTATTTATATATAATTTAAAAGAAACAGAGCAGAATGCGAGAAGATGGGAAGACAGAGACACCTGCAGCCCTACTCCAACATGTGAAGCTTTTCCCCTGTAGACGTTGAGCCTGACACGTTGTGCACTTCAGTGTGTATACTTAAGCAGATGTGCCACCACCTGGTCTATCATTGGTACTGGAAAAATTCAGCCTAAAATAATGAAACCCAAGTGATGATGAATACACACACACACACACACACACACTCCAGAAAGGAAAACACAAGACAGAGACACCTGCAGCCCTACTCCAACATGTGAAGCTTTTCCCCTGTAGACGTTGAGCCTGACACGTTGTGCACTTCAGTGTGTATACTTAAGCAGATGTGCCACCACCTGGTCTATCATTGGTACTGGAAAAATTCAGCCTAAAATAATGAAACCCAAGTGATGATGAATACACACACACACACACACACACACTCCAGAAAGGAAAACACAAAGCAGAATTTGCTTTTCCTGCTCCTCCCCTGGCAGCCTCCACTGCAATGAAGGGAAGGAATGAGGGTGGGAATGGGACTGGGGTCTGATCACCTTCCCACCCCACGCATCTCCTTTCTCTAGCCCCAGTTTCGGAGGGCGCCATGCTGCACGCACCTCAGCTAGCTGGGGGATGGGGGGCATCTGGGCCTGTCTCAGCCTGGGACTAGAGACAAGGCTTGCAGACAGGTGGCTGGACCCCTATGGGCCAGCTGCGGGCTGTAGGCGGGGCTGGGAGCAGCTCAGCGGCCTTATTCAAGGTGAATCATCAAGGCCAGGCCCTGGCCCCTCCCATGCAGCCTGCACCTGGGCCAATGGCGCTGCATGGGGGCGGGCGGGGCTCAGCGGGGGCCCACTTTCTCCATGCCCTGGGCAATTATTCACGCGCCTGCTCCATTGCTTGCACCTGGTGCTGCTGCTTGACCACCTTCCTTGGTCGCTCCATCCAGGCCTCAGCACAGCCTCTCCCTGGGTTCCCGCACCCTCTCCTGCGCTGCCCCGAGCTGGAAGGCAGCGCAGAGCCCAGACTGGAGTTGGAGGTGAGTGTCCATGGCGGGGCAGAGCTGGGGTGGGAGGGAAGATGGCGCCAGACAGGCGGTCAGTCCTCTGAGCAGCCAGGCTTCAGGGTGACTCGGCGGCGTGGTGGCCCGAACTTGGGGCCCCATGAAGCCTGCGCCGGGCCCTGGTCGCCCACGCGGGGTGAGTCGGGGCTGTGCTTTGCGGGGACAGAGAGGTCGGGGGCTTTCAACACCTCCAGGAGGTATGGAGCGGGGTCCCGGCACCTCAAGGGCCTGGCGGGTCAGGACCAGGTCTACTGCTCCCGGGAGTTGCTCTCCGGCCACGCCAAGCCTGGTCCCAGGAGGAGAGAGGGGCCTCCAGCGCACCACCCCTATTGGAGGAGCAGGTGGTTGGGATCCTGCACATCACCCCAGGAGCTGGGGGGCCCTGAGCTCAGCTCTTCGTGGGGGGCGATTGGAAGGGGCGCACCCCGCGGGCACACGCCGCCCTGCCTGAGGCTGGTTTGGGAGGCTGTCCCCAGGGCATGGGCGCTCAGGTCCCCCATCTCCAATGCCCCACCCGCAGCCCCACCATGTTTCTGCTGAGGGCTGTGAGGTGCCTCCCGAAGGCGAGGGTGGGATTAGGGAGATTTATGTGACCTCACCTCCTCCCCCTAGCCACCCCGTTGGCTAGGTGAAGCCCCAGCCGCCTGGCTGCTTGAAGCTGGAGATTAAATGCTGCAATTCATCCCGGTGCTGGGTGGTGGCTGTGTATTGTGCTCCCCCCGCCCCACCCCTCGGCGGGGTCACAGCCTCCAACTGGTGCGCCCTGTGATCAGGACAGTGTATGGTTTCTCAGTCCAGGCGTCACTGCTGACTGTGGACTAGAAGCCTCAAGCAGGAACCTCTGGCTTGCTTTTACCATTAGGCCCCCTTCCAGTCTCCTGTCCTGTGGTTGTGAGAGAGCAGGGGAGGGACAGGCCATAGAGCTGTGTCCTCAATTCTGTGAGATTTCAGTATGTAATCTAGAGCCTCCCACATGCAAGGTCTGCACTCTGCCTGCAACACTACAGGGATTCAGGCTTGGTCATCTCAGCCCAGCCTTCATGCTGTCTCCCACCCCACATTCAATGTTCCTAAGAGTGTTAGTATAGTACAAGGGATAAGAAAGGGGGAGAGAGGGAGGGACACCACAGCACTGCTTCGTTTGAGTTTTAAGTTGCAGGTTTCACTGGCTTTACCACCTTCTCTGCACATTAAATTCTGTTTGTTTAGTCTACATTTTGCATTATTCTTTTAAAACTATGTTATTTATTTGGAAGACACAGATCAGTTGTGGTGATAGAGACCTGTAGCACTGTTTCACTTTTTGTGAAGTTTCCCCCCTGCTTGGTAGTACTGAGGCTTTAACCCAGTGCATTATAACATGTGTGCAGCACTCTCCTTCCCCTACTGTATTTATTTTTCTACTAGAACACTGGTACACTCCAGCTCATTGTGGCAAAGGGAATAGAGCCTGTGACTTTGAAACCTCAGACATGAGATTCTTATTGCATCAGCACTGTGCAGCCTCCCCCATCCTGATGAGTCTCAGCTGGCTGTGCTTACGACTAAATTTCCCATAAGTAACCTCGTGCCCCACCTGCAGTGAGTCAAATTCAAGAGTGAAGCTTGTTCACAGGTGTATATCTTTTTGTCCTCTCTCCCTAACCCTTCTATTTTTTATAGTCTATCTAATTAAAGTGAGAAATAATGGGAGTCAGCGTTAGCGCAGCGGGTAAAGCCACGTGGCGCAAAGCACAAGGACTGGGGTAAGGATCCGGGTTCGAGCCCCCGGCTTCCCACCTGCAGGGGAGTCGCTTCACAGGCGGTAAAGCAAGTCTGCAGGGGTTGAATATCTTTCTCTCCCCCGCTGTCTTCCCCTCCTCTCTCCATATCTCTCTGTCCTATCCAACAACAACATCAGTAAGACACAATGACGATAAAACAAGGGGGGAATTTAAAAAAAGAAATATTAAGAAATAAAATGAAAATATGGCCACCAGGACTAGTTCATCTGTACTTGCTGTGCCCCAGTAATAACTTTGTTGGCCATAAAAAAGAGAAATTTCTCTTTGTTCATAATTTCCACATCCAATGTAAACCTGTTTTAAAGCTCAAAGTCTTAAATGGTTATAATGCTGACTTTTTTTTCAGAGAGAGACACAGTACAACACTGTATCTTCCCTCAGGATGATGGGGACTGGGATTGAATTTGTGCAGCCATTTAACCCATTTTGAGTTAATCATCTGCCATTTTTTGTCTCAGATTTTACTTTTCTGCACTTTTACTTTTCTGCACTTTCTCAGTTGTCTGTTGTTGCAATTTCATGAAAACACTGTCGGGGTGTTGTTTTCCTTATCCAAACCATTGACTATGGGTGGATCCTGCCTATTTTTATAATTAATTTCTGTTGATATCTATATCTCCTGGGATTACAACATCTCACTAGCTAATATTGTTTTTTTGTCAGTAGGAATCTCTTGGTTTGATTTTGCTTTTCAAGATAGACTTATTCTTAATTAGACTCTTAATATTCGGTCTGAATGTTTACATCTCCTTTAACTTTTTTAACCAGGGAACTGGAAATTTTAATCGGGATTATCTTCAATCAGCAGATGGTAATAATGTACTGTGGCCATTTTTTTCCCATTGTATGAGCATGATTGCCTTCACATTTATTTAGGGATCATGTGGTTCCTTTGGGTATTATTTCATAATTGTTAGGATGTGAGTCGTATGTATATTCCAGGAAAGTGCTTTAGTTGTGCAGCCTTATTTTGCACTTCTGAAATACAAATTTTGATTCTTGACAATACATACATGTTTTAAAATCAATGTTGTCTTTATTTTAAATGTTTACACAAATTCTCTAGTCTACTCCAGATCACTTTGAATTTTTAGCAGGATATGTAAATGGCGTGACATGGTCTGTGAATAGGTACTGCTATATTTTCTATCTCTATCTCAGTGTGTGTGTTATATTTCCTCACTTCTCAGGATCAGGTTTTAGGAAAGTATGAAGTGATAGCAGGTGTCATGCTCTATGAAGAGAGTTCTGTTTAGATCTCATAGTATATATGCTAATAAAACTTTCTCAATATGTGAAGTAAATATTAATGAAGATAATATGCTATTTGAGTTTAACTTATAATATCAGTGATAAATATGTGTTTGTGGTATTTGCAATAAATATCCACTGTGCCTACTCCCAGACCACTATGTTGATATTTTATAAAGTTTAAAATATTTGTTACTTTTTAAATATTTTATTTATTTATTTTAATTTTCAAATATTTATTTATTTTACTATTAAATATTTTATTTATTCATGCATTTCAATATTTTATTTATTTATTTTAAATTTTATTATTTTACAAATTTTATTTGTAAAATTTTAAATATTTAATTTATTTAATTAATTTATTTTATTTAGCAATAAATACAGAAGAAGCAACAGATTAGGCCAGCAGTGCTCATTTCTAGTTGTTGTTGGTGCTGTGAATAGAACCTTCAGACATAGAAGTCTTTTTGCATAGCTATTTTGCTATAACAGAGCTCTAAAATTATTCATTAAGATAGAGATGAGCAGAGGCCCAGACCGACACCCTGAATCTTATGATGCTGGACCTTGTGTTTTATATTTCAAAGTGTTATACACTGTTTAATCAACCCAACCACTTCATTCTGAAACAATAATGACTATAAAGAGCATTGAACTTCTTAAACCAGAGCTAAACCATGCTCTGGTGTTCCTGTTTATTTATCTCTATCTCTCTCATTAAAAGTAATAAAACATTTAAAAAAGAGTATTTCATCTTATGTTTTCTGTACTCTAATATTCTTTGTGGTATTAATGAATTCTACTTGGCTTTCATGTTACTGGCTAAGTGTTAAATTATTAATTAGGGATTGATAGATGTTAGTTTCTCAGGGTAAGGATTGTGCATTAAAGCCTAGCATAAATTTGTATTATTTATCCTTTCTTTTTGCCTCCAGGGTTATTGCTGGGGCTTAGTACCTGCACTGCTCCTGGAGGCTATTTTCTCCTTTTATTGCCCTAGTTGTTTATCATTGTAGTTATTGTTGTCATTGTTGGACAGGACAGAGGAAAATCAATCAGCTCGGCTCCCTCTTTGTTTCCCCGCCTGGGTCTTTGCTCAGTATGGGAGGCATGAGTTCCAGTGCTTGATCAGGCAGTGGAGTGGGATCTTCTTGGCATTAGTAAGATTTTTTTTTTGTTTTACCAGAGCACTGCTTAGCTGCAGTTCATGGTAATGCAGGGGATTGTGCCTGGGACTTTGAAGCTTCAGGCAGGAGAGTCTTTTTGCATAACCATTATGCTATCTCCTCTGCCCTCTCAGTGTCTTTATTAAACAGATGCAGGGGGGAGGTGACCCCACAGCAGCTAGAGTGATAGGTGTGGGGGCAGCCTGGGTTGGGCTGCTGATTTCTCCCCTCTCAGAGGGCACCATGCTGCAGGCACTTCAGCTAGCTCAGGGCTGGCGGGGGTGGGGGGTGGTGGGGACATCTGGGCGTGCCTTGGTTTGGGACTGGGGAGCAGGCTTGCAGGAAGGCGGCAGGACCCCTAGGGGCCAGCTCAGGGCTGTAGGCGGGGTTGGGAGGGGCTCCGCGGCCACATTCAAGGTGAATCCTCACGGCCAGCCATCAGCCCCTCCTCTGCCACCTGCACCTGGGCCAATGGCTCGGCACGGGGGGCGGGCGGGGCTCCCTCTTCAAGCAATTAATCCCACGCCGGACTCATTGCCTGCCCCGCGGGCTGCAGCCTGCTCACCTCCCTCCTGCCGCACCGTCCTGCCCCCGCACAGCTTCTCCACGCGGTCCCGCACCCTCTCCTGCGCCGCCTCTCCTGCCCAGTGGTGGCGGCTCCTCCCCAGGTGTCCCGGCAGAGGCCTCCCTCCCGCGGCTGTCTCCCGACAGTCAGGTAGAGCGGCCTCAGCTCGGCTCCCTCTTTGTTCCCCCACCGGGGTCTTGGCTCTGGCGCCACCTCCTCCCGTGGCCCTCCACGAAGTTCGGGGCGCTGCGTTCAGCCCATGCCCCTTGGCTTCACTTCCATCACTCTGCCCGCTGCGGAACAGGAACCACCCTTTTATTTATTTATTTTTATTTATTTTTTTAGCAGAGCACTGCTCAGCTCTGGTTTATGGTGGTGTGGGCCACTGAACCTGGGACTTGAGAGCCTCAGGCATGAAAGTCTCTTTTGCATAACCATTATGTGGTACCCCCACCTGTTTTTTACTTCTTTTTTGCCTCGTTTCCCTTAGTGTGGCCAAAGAAGGGAGCTGCAAGGTGGCGGCGGAGAGCCCGGACTGGAGTGCGAGGTGAGTGTCCAGGGCGTGGAGCAACGGGGGCGGGAGGGAAGGTGGCACCAGGCGGTTGGTAGGTCCTCTGAGCCGCCATCCTTCGTGGTGACCGCTGCCCGGTGGCCTGAACTTGGGGCCCATGAATCCTGCGCCCGGCCCTGGGTGGTCACGCGGGGTGATTCGGGCTCCACTTGGCCGGGACACCCAGGTCGGGGGCTTTCGAAACCTCCCGGAGGGATCGAGCAGGGTGGCTGACGCCTCAGACTTCTGGCGGGTCAGGTCCACTAGTTGCTGCTCCCAGGAGTACCTCTCTGGCCAAGGCCAAGGTCCCGGGGGAGAGGGGGGCCCACCGCACCTCCCCCAGCGGAGGAGCATGTGGTGGCTCATATCCTGCCCGTCCCACTAGGAGCTTGCGGGGCCCCTGACCTCAGCTCTGCGTGGGGGGCCACTGGAAGGGGTGCACCCGGCGGGCACGTGTCCCCTGGACCTCGAGGCTGGTCTGGGAGGCTGTCCCCAGGGCATGGGCGCTCAGGTGCGTGGAGCCGGCCATGCTGAATCCCCCTCCCCCATCTTCAGTTCCCCCACCTGCTGCCCCGCCATGCTTCTGATGAGGGCTGCAATGTGCCTGCTGAGGGCCATGGGAGGCGCTTAGATCTGCCAGGGATTAGCTATTTGGGTTTAACTGATAATATCTGTGAGAAACAGGTGTTTCTGGTATTTGCAATAAAGTTTCAATAAAAAGCATTGTGGGAGAGCACAGGTGGTGCCACAGTTCACTGACAACATGTTAGCATTTCTGAGGATTTCTGATCAAGAACCCTTGTCCCCAACTGCAGAGTAGGAGCATGATAAGTGGTGAAGTACTCTATCTTGCCTTTCCCTGTTTTTTTTTAATCTATATCCCATAAAGGAATGAATAAATAAAAATTATAAAGCAGGGAGTCGGGCTGTAGCGGAGCGGGTTAGGCGCAGGTGGCGCAAAGCACAAGGACCGGCATAAGGATCCCAGTTCGAGCCCCCGGCTCCCCACCTGCAGGGGAGTCGCTTCACAGGAGGTGAAGCAGGTCTGCAGGTGTCTATCTTTCTCTCCTCTCTGTCTTCCCCTCCTCTCTCCATTTCTCTGTCCTATCCAACAACAATAATAACTACAACAATAAAACAACAAGGGCAACAAAAGGGAATAAATAAATAAAATAAATATTTTAAAAAATTATAAAGCAATACTAGATAAATTCATTATTCTAAACTTGATGTTGATTTCAGGAATAGATATTAAGACTGCTTTCAAAAACATCTATCTTTTTACAATGCTATTTTCATTCTAATTTAAAGACTGAGTATATCAAATCGCATTGGGCTTTGTTTAAAGTTTCTTAATCTACATAATTAATAGAATTAATTATTTTAAATCATTGTACTGTAGGATTTCGATAAGACTCTTATTCTGGTGTAATGACAGTGGCTTGTGAAGAATATATCCTACATATCTGTTTGAGTATGTTGATATCTTTATTTTTCAGATATTTATTTATTCCCTTTTGTTGCCCTTATTGTTTTATTGTTGTAGTTATGATTGATGTCCTTGTTGGATAGGACAGAGAAATCAAGAGGAGGGGAAGACAAGGGGGGAGAGAAAGACAGACCTGCAGATCAGCTTCACCACCTGTGAAGGGCCTCCCCTACAGGTGGGGAGCCTGGGGCTTGAACCGGGATCCTTATGCCGGTCATGCAATTTGTGCCACGTGCTCTTAACCCTCTGCATTACTGCCTGACTCCCGATTATGTTGATATCTTAATGAAGTATAGAAATAACCCCTGACTGTATAGTCTTTATGGTGATGTGTTTTTAAATATTTAATTTTTTATTTATTGACTCATGAGAAATGATAGGAGAGACAATCAGACAGCAATCTGCTACATGTGATGCCAGGGATTGAACTCAGGACCTTCCAACTACTCCTGGAGGGATTGAGCAGGGTCTCCCAGCACCTCAAAGCCCTGGCAGGTCAGGCCCAGGAGTTCCTGCTCCCAGGAGTAGCTCTCCTTTCAAGGTCAAGCCTGGTCCCTGGAGGAGAGGGGGGCCTCCAGCACACCTCCCCCTATTGGAGGAACACGTGGCTGATATCCCACTAGCTTTTAGGAGCTTGCAGGGCCCCTGAGCTTATCTCTGTGGCAACTGGAAGGGGCCCACCCTGAGGGCATGCCCCCTGGACCCTGAGTCTTGGGTAGGAGGTTGTCCCCAGGGAATGGGTGCTCAGGTGCAAGGAGCCAGCTATGCTGAATCCCCCTCTCCCCTGCCCAATTCCCCACCCACAACCATGCCATCCATGCTTCTGCTGAGGGCTGGGCTCAGAGGCTGTCCCCAGGGCAGGCTGAAGCCCCCTCCCCCATCCCCAGTTCTCCAGCTGCAGCTCAGCCATGCTTCTGCTGAGGGCTTTGAGGTTACCTCCTGAGGGCTGTGGGAGGCACTTATACCTGCCTGGGATTAGGTAGACTGCCTGTGGCCTAGCCCCTCACTAGCCCCAGCTGCCTGGCTTCTGCCCTGCTGCTTTCTATGCTTCTGGTTTCTCCTTGTGCTGGGTGGTGGCTGTGTGTTGTGCCCCTCCTGCCCCATCCCTCGGCTCTGTCACAGACTCCAAAGGGTGCTACTGTGATCACCACGGGTGAGGGGGTGGTTTCTCAGTCTGGGTGGTGCTTGCTGACATCAGACTACAAGCCCCAGGTAGGATACCCTCTTCTGCTTTTGCCTTTAGGCCCCTTTCCAGTCTCCTGTCCAGGGGAATTATGTCCTCTGATGTGATTCTCTTGCATCACCATTAAGCTGTTTCCCCAGCTCATAGGAAGACATATTGATGCACATGTTCTACATTTTGCTATGTCTTTATCAATTCAAAAAATAGTGGCGTATAATTGTGGCTATCAGTGCAGGTATGTCTCAGTTCTTGCTATGTAGTTTTACCTGTTAATTTATTTTATTTTACTTATTTTTTCACCAGAGCACCAATCAGCTCTGGTTTATGGTGGGGCAGGGGATTGAACCAGGGACTTTGGAGCCTCAGGCTTGGCAGTCTGTTTGCATAACCATTATGCTATCTACCCCTGCCTGTTAATTGTTTTGTTACTTTCTTTTGACATATTGGGGATTTGTTTTTGAAGATTATTCTCTATAATTCACTTTTCCTGTATCGAGACAGCAAGTGGAGGGAGAGATGGAGACATCCAATAATCAATAAATGAAAACATGAGAGTATACATATATGCATATTTATACTCATGTTCCAGTGCAGAGATTTGAGTGTGAGAGGTAGGCTGATAGGCAAATCCCCATCACAAAAACCTGTCTCAGTGTCTTGGGGGCTGGGCTTGAACCCTGGTTGTGCCATGACAAAGGAAGTTCACACTGCACAAGTGCTTTTGCATGTATGAATGGCACATTGGATTCTGGATACTGTTGTAAGTTTTTATCTTCAAGGCGACCCTCACCTTATTTGTTCCCATTCCCATTCTTTGTGTATTTTTCTGTGAAGACTCCACTGAGAGTGGCAATGGGAATGCAGATGCATTCTGTTTTTTTCATAGATTTATTTATTTTCCCTTTTTGTTGCCCTTTTTGTTTTCCATAGTTGTTGTTGTTGTTGTTGATATGGAGAGAGGAGGGGAAGACAGGGAGAGAGAGATAGACACCTGCAGATCTGCTTCACAGCCTGTGAGGTGACTCCCCTACAGGTGGGTAGCAGGTGGGATCCTAATACAGGTCCTTGTGCTCTGCGCCACATGCACTTAACCCACTGCGCTATTGCCTGACTCCCCTCATTCTGTTTTATTACAACAAGGAGGCAGCAAAGCACATAACTGTAGAGATTTTGTGCAATGAGAGCTCAGGATTTGTCCCCGGTGCATGTCAAGGTTTGAATTACACATAGACTCCCCTAGACATCTGTTCTTTCCTCTTAGGTATGGGGATTCCGAATTTGGCTTTCCAAGTGGATGGGGCTTCACCTTGGGAGTTTGTGAATTCTCTTGCTCAGCTGCACTCTGCTGAGTGTCCACAAGAGGGAAGCACAACAGAGGGACTAAGACTTCAGGCTTCTTCAGTAGTCATTCTATTGCATTTCTCTCCCAGTTCTTGCCATATACTTTTAATTGTTAATTGTTTTAATACTTTTTTAACATTAGAGATTGGGTTTCTGAAGGTCACTCTATTTAAAATATTTAACTTTTCATATATAGAGACAGTGAGTGAAGGAGGAAATAAGAGAGGGGAAAGAGACTGAAACATATGCAGCCCTCTTCACTACTTGTTAAACTTTACCCCTGCAGGTGAAGACCAGGATGTTCAACCTTGGTCTTTTTGTTCATTGTATTGTGTGCATTTAACCAGGTGTGCTACCACCTGGTCCTCAGATTGTTTTTGAATCCCAGGGAGATTCTTTTAAATCAGATTCTATAACTAGTATTCTTCCTTAATCCCCTTTTATCTCTCACATAAGTGGATAAGTGTACACATTGAAGTGTGCAAGGTTTTCGGTTCCCCACCTTCAGGGAGAAAGTTTCACAAATGTTAGACTAGGGCTGCAAGTGTATATCTTTCTCTCCATGCTTTCAAATTTTTCTGTCTCTAACCACTTATAAAGGGAAATAAAAATAGAACAGCACACCCAAGCACACACTCACATGCCAGTGAAGAGAAGGGAAGAGAGAGAGAGAGAGGGAGAGAGATAGACTACAGCACAGAAACCTGCCTAAGTGTGTTACTGAGTTTGACATGTCTTGCATTGCTATCAGCTACTGTGATGTTTTATGTTTGTGTGCTTTTCTTTACAGACTTGGCATGCAGTCCTGGCTCATGGGATTCAATATTTATGAATTCTCATCTGTCACAACATGGAACTACTCGACAAGGTAAGAACTTTGAAAGTTGGGCGAGGGTGTGAGAACACTCTGAAAACACCAAGGGAATGTTGGGGAAACCTTTCAGAGCCTGGATGATTGCTAAGCAAAAGGTCACAGTAGCAATACATCATAGCATTAGGTAGTGAGGTGCTAAGTATATTTTTTCACTAATCAGCAGGTGTATAAATATTGTAAACAGTAATTACAAAATGTACCATTTACTTTAGGGTTCCAATTGCACTACCTTTCTTATATACTTATAAATTTTTGTTCTGTACTTGGACTCCAGTGTATATGACATTTTACAGGTTTGCAATTTAAATTTCTTTTTCATTTTTATTTGTTTATCTATTTTAAAAATATTTATTCCATTTTGTTATTTTTATTGTTGTAGTCATCATTGCTGCATAGGACAGACAGAAATGGAGAGAGGAGGAGAAGACAGAGAGGGGGAGAGAAAGACGCCTACAGACCTGTCTCACTGCTTGTGAGGCAACTCCCCTGTAGGTGGGGAGCCGAGGTCTTGAACTGGGATCCTTACACCAGTCCTTGTACTTTGTGCCACCTGCAGTTAACCTGCTGTGCTAACACCCCACTCCCTTTCATTTTTATTTAAAAAAAACTGTTTTATGTATTATATGAGAGTAAGAAGTTGATAGGGGAGTGTGGATAGAAATAAGGACACATACCTAGAGCCCTTCTTCCACATGCATGAAGCTCCTCCCCTGCTAGTGGGGACCATGGTATTTTACTGGGTTCTTGATCACTGTAATGTGTGTACATAACCAGGTCTTGCACCAAATACCCCCATACCTTTCTTATTTATAATGTCTGCTATTTAAAATGTTCTCTTTATTTATCATTTGATACTGAGATATTAAGAAGAATAGGGAGGTTGAGATAGGGAGATTCAGAGATACCTGCAGTGCTACTTCATTAAATTCTCCTGATATGGCCTACAAAACTGTTTTACACAAAAATAATTCATGTATCAAAAGGTGTGTGTCTTTCAAATTGAGTATAGTTATTGTCTTTATGAGGTTGAAAGTTCAATCCTTCACTAGTCATTCGGGGTCATACTCTGGATTTTCTTTCTGCTTACCTCTCTGAAAAAAACAGAATATCATTGTAGTTCTCTATATCAGTTTCAGAACCTCGTGCATACCTGTTCTATTGTCTTCCACTTATCATCACCTGCACTACACCACATCAATAAATATTTTAAAAAAAATGTCTCTGGCCTTTTTTTTGATTTCGAGGTTATTGATAAGAATTTAATTGCGAAAGTGTTTTGTCATTCTGGACTGTTTCACTGTGTCTTTGCTAATGTGTTTACATGAAATAACTTATTATGCATGCCTGGTTTTCCTTTCAAACAAGTTTCTTATATTAGATGATGTTAACTGTGGTTGATCAACATAACTGCTTTTTATATAGTCTGTTTTATGTAATTTGCCATTGCTGTGGGTTGATCATGCTTAGGGGGAAATGACATTTGCAGGAGTGTTGGTATAAATGTTATGACTTCTTTTATAAATTTTTACTTATAAAGGGGAAATATTGGCCAGAACATAGGATGAGAGGGATTTAATTCAACACAATTCCCAACATCAGAACTCAGTATTCCATCCCCACCCTTGCTAGCTTTTCTATTTTATCCCACTTAGAATATGGATCCAGGATCATTATAGGCTGTGTAAGGTGCATTTTTTCCTCTAGAATTGCTGGCTCTTGGTGACTGCATCTTGAATCTACTGCTCCTGGAGGCTATTCCCCCTATTTTTGTTGCCCTTTTTTAGAAATCATTTTTGTGGTTATTATTGTTATTCATGTGGTTGTCATGGATAGGAAAGAGAAATGAAAACTGGGTGAGAGAAAGTAGCAACACCTTGCAGGTGCGGAGCAGGGGGCTCAAAACGGGATCCTTAGGCCGGACTCTGCACTTTAGGCTGTATGTACTAAACCCTTTGCACTATAGCCCAACACCCAAGAAGTTACATTTTCTACTTTGTACCCTGTGCATCATTCTATGTTACCTTAGCCAGCTGCAACAGTGCCCCTGTCCCTAAAGTTCCATTATTTTTTAAAAAATATTTATTTACTTTTTGTTTCCCTTGTTCTTTTTTTTTTTTTTTTTTAGAGGGACCTGATCAAAGTCCCGTACTTTTTTTTTTTCAAATATTTATTTATTTATTCCCTTTGTTGCCCTTGTTTTAATGTTGTAGTTATTATTGTTGTTGTCGTTGTTGGATAGGACAGAGAGAAATGGAGAGAGGAGGGGAAGACAGAGAGGAGAGAAAGATAGACACCTGCAGACCTGCTTCACTGCCTGTGAAGCAACTCCCCTGCAGGTGGGGAGCTGGGGCTCGAACCAGGATCCTTATGCCGGTCCTTGTGCTTTGCGCCACCTGCGCTTGACCCTCTGCTCTACAGCCCGACTCCCTCTTTATCGTTCTTGAAGTTGTTGTTGTTGTTGTTGTTGGATAGGGCTGAGAGAATACAGAGAGGAGGTGAAGACAGGGAGAGAGGCAGAGACCTGCGGTGACTCCTGCAGATGGGTAGCCATGGTCTCGAACCACATTCCTTATGCAGGTCCTTTGCACCACCTGTGCCCAACCCGCTGCACTACCACCCAACTCCCCTAAAATTCCATTCTTATATGGAAAAATTTAATATTTCATTTACATTAAGGAGAGAAAATCAGAAAATCAGAGTGTGATAGGCAGAAACAGAGAGAGATAGAGAGAGAGATAGAGAGAAGTATCCCCCAGTACAAAAGCCTGTTTCAGTGTCTTAGGGACTGGCCTTGAACCTGGGTTGTGCCATGGAAAAGGCAGTTCACTCTGCACAAGTGCTTTTGCATGGATGAATGGTATTGGATTCTGGATACTGTTTCTTCTCCAAAGCGATCTGCACCTTTCTTCTTCCCATTCCCATGCTTTATGTAGTTTTCTGTGAAGGCTCAATTGAGCATGCCATGGGGGGAGCTCAGCTGCATTCTGCTGTGTGTCCACAATGTGGCAGCTAGGCACATAATTTTGTGTAGAGATTTTGCAGAATGAGGAGAGCTCAGGCTTTTTGTCCCATGGATGTCAAGGTTTGTATTGCACATAGGCTCCCATATGACATCTGTTCTTCCCTCTAGTGTGTAGGGCTTTCCCATTTGGCTTTCAAAGTGTATGGAGTTTCTCTTTCTAGTAAGACTCCATTGAGGGCTTGTGAATTCCCATGCTCAGCTGCACTGTGCTGAGTGTCCACAAGAGGACAAAAGAAGTATGATACTGAGGCATAGCGTAAGTGCCCTAGAATCAGTGGCCAAGTGTAGTGCCAGCTTGGTCTCTGGGCATGTCCAAAGAGCCTGGCCTATCAGAGCATAGGCACTATGTAGAGGAGCGGCCTCAGAAAACAGTGCAGCAATATGAGCCTATATAGGAGTTGTGGGTGTTGTGTTTGCAGAAATAGGCCAGTCAGCATACAGCTGGAGGTCCTTGGGACTGCCATTAATGAGCAAGAGTTGAGTGCTGTCTGGGGGTACCTCTAGACTGCCGGCCAATCAAAGAACAGGAGCAGTGACCTTCAGTGACTCGGCACAAGGAAGTCTATCAGCACAGGCAGTGTTGTGAGGGTGGGCTTCAGGGAGCATCCTGTCAATGAGAGCCCAGTTGCCTGTTCTGGGGAGGAATCCCTTGATAAGGCATCCTATCAGGCTCCAGCTGAATTGCTTTGCAGGTGGGCCACATGGATGCTGTCCAATGAGCAGCTAGTGGTGCCCCAGAGGGAGTGATTATGGGCATACCTTAAGAACTGGCCTACTAGAGGGCAGTCCTCAGAAAGTTGCCTAGCAATGGGAGCCCAGAAATGGGGTTTTGGTGACTTGTCTTGAACCCAGCCCAATCTGATTTGACTAGAAGGGGCTCATGGGCAGGTCTTTAAGAGGCTGTCATGTGAGCCAGGAGGTCTGGTGGCAGTTCTCAACACCACTTGCCAATCAATAACTAGGCTGATATAATGATAATTAATAACTGATCCTCCTGGGCCTGTCCAAGGACAATGGCCAATGAGATTGATGGCAGGCATTCTAGGCATGTCCTAAGTCTCTGACCTATAGTTCCTGGACAGTTAACAGTGGGCAGGCATTTTGAAGGAAGCCCACTAATGGAAACCCAGAGGTGCCCATTGTTGAGCATGCTTCCTTTTAATTGCAAATCAGATTCCAGCCAAGGAATATTACTTTCTTTGATAGGCCGGCTTGCCTGATTGTACTGTTGAAGTCTTCCCAGGGCTATGGAGAATAGTAATGGTGAGAGTTAAAGACTTTAGGCTAATGGTTTCAGTTCCTTTTCACGTTGAGTGCTGAATCTTGCCAAAGCTTGATGACTATTTACATTTTTGCAGTTGTGATTGGTGTGTTTAGGCTATCTACTTCCTTTTTCTTGTATCTTGCTAGGTGATAAGGCTGTAAGATTCCATATTTTAAGATTATTCTCTTTCATAGTTTTGAAATATTTAACTCATAAGGCCATGAAGTTTATTTTCATTGGCTTTGTTGTGAGGGTACTGTGGTTTGCATTGTTAGTTCGATTGCTTTTTTTAATGTTTCAAATATTTTTCTATTGCAGTTTAACAATGTTTTGTTATAATGACCTGTTCTAATCTGAATCCTCAAACTGTAATAGATTCAAGTAGACTATGGGAGCATTTAGATATTCACCATAGCGACATGGAAACATGACTTACATTTTCTGCCCCATTTTATCCTTTACCCCCAAAATGACAAGATTCCAATCTTATCTCTGATTACATAAATTACATCATAATTAGAGATATCTGTAGAGCTAATACTACCCTTTAGAAAACATTTTAATCAACTTTTGTATTTCTCATGAGGCAGCAGAAATGGACATAACAGTTTGCTGCTCTACCAGTTTTCTCCCTAAGTACTGTAACATATTTTGTTATTTTTTTGTAACAGGTTTATTGATGGAACTCACATTCTGAAGCACTGTCAGTGCTCATAATAGCCATTGTTTATTTTTTTCTTCCTTTTTTGAGAGTGTTTGAGAGGCAAAGAATGGAACCAACTAGCACTCCTCAAGAACTCACAAAGCAACTCCCATTATTTGGGACTGTGCCTCAAAGTTCATTACTTACACATGTAGCCTGCATTTTTGCAAGTGAGCTACCACCCAAACTTACTACTTTTTGGTAATGTGCGCTTAGCATTATTTGGTAATGTGTGCTGAGCATTCATGCCCTTGAGGGCATGAGTCCCTTGACACAGACATAATCACCTGACACACAGACACACAGACACACAGACACACACACACACACACACACACACACACACACACTGAGCTACAATACACTCATCTAGTGTGGGTATTGTATCTTGTTTTTCAACAGTATCTGAATTCCTAAAACCATTGTGAAGGTAGGTGCTGCTCCTTTCAGGCACAGAAAAAAAAAAACTTCGGACCTCATCAAAAAAAGGTAAGGAGTAGTGAGAATAGTTGAGAGAGTTAAACAGGTAAGTGTGTATGGTTAGTTTTAGGTTTTAAGTTTGAACTGGGGCTCACAGCCTTCTAGTTATCTTCCACTAACTTTTCTCTTTCTGGAAGTGTTAACCAAAATTATTTGGCACACAGATGGTAGCAGTTATGGGCCCTGTAATTTCCTCTTGTGGCATCAGGCTTTATATTCTATGTCATCTCAACTTTAGAGGTCTACAAGCACACATTCTGTGAGTTAGAAACTTGTTTTTAGAAAGTATGTGTGTAGATAAGGGAATATGTCTGAGTTTGAATTTGAAGAGTTTGCATTAGAGGTTAAGTTCAGATGAGTGTTCAAGTTAGTATTCAAATACTACTTATAACCCTGATGGTGGTTATGTTTGGCTGTCTCTCATACAAATACTTGTCTCAAATCTCTTTTCCTTTTAATTACTGATAGAATTTTTTTAAACACCCAAGAGCTTTCATGTTGCACATGTGAGTCCTCTCAGTTTTAGCCCTCCCTGCCACAAAAATATTACCAGACTCAAAGTATTGGCATCAAGGCTATTGCAAACAGATTGTTCACCCCATATATAGCACAAATATAATTTGTGAGTTCAGTGCACATAGCCATTTCCACATGCACCCAACCCAAACATATGGTTGTGTTTGTTTAGAGAAGCTTTATATGAGTATAGAGTAGGTCTTCAGTGTCCTTGTCACTCTTGTGCTGTTGTCAGAGCCTCAGCGCTTGATCACTTTGAGCAACCACCTTCACACATTTCATACATATAATAACTGTGTACGTAACCTGTGAAATTAACATGTTTAAATGTACAGAATAGTGGTGTTCTGTCGTCCTCTTGTGGACATTTAGCAGAATGCACCAGAGAACAGAGAAAAATGTTGAGTTTAGGATATTATTTGCAGTTTACGGTTAGAAATTAGAGTTACGGTTGGGGTTAGGGTTGTTAGCTTAATGGTTGTTAGGGATGTTAGGGTTAGGGCTAGGGTTTAGGCTGGATGTGTCATAACTCTGACCCTTTTTTAGTTTTTACAATTTAGTTAGGCGTAAGGATCCTAGTTCGAGCCCCCGGCTCCCCACCTGCAGGGTAGTTGCTTCACAGGCGGTGAAGCAGGTCTGCAGGTGTCTTTCTCTCCCCTTCTATGTCTTCCCCTCCTCTCTCCATTTCTCTCTGTCGTATCCAACAACGAATTGCATCAACAAGGGCAATAATGATAACCACAATGAAGCTACAACAAGGGCAACAAAAGGGGTAAAAATGGCCTCCAGGAGCGGTGGATTCATGGTGCAGGCACTGAGCCCAGAAATAACCCTGGAGGAGGAAAAAAAAAAGATAACTGAGCAGAGAGGCCCCTAGAACAGCCCTACTTCCACAGGAATGGCAGCACTGCCAGTCTCTGACACACTTCCAAGAAGCCTACTGCCATTCATCTGGAAAGGGCTCACTTCCCCCGTGACAGCTCCTGAACTTCAGCCAGCCCTCAACATGGCCAGGGACTGGTGACAATTCAAGCTGCCCTTCCTTTACTCTCATTGCTAAGGACTGTCTGGTTCCACCCAGGTACTGGGAGGGTCTGTGCTCTTCCTGGGTGATTCGCAGCTAATACCAGGACCATCTACGGTGCCCTTCCCTGAAGCTCCTTGTTAGGACTCTGTGAGGATACCCCCAGCACTTCTGCTTGACTTTGATTGGCTGTGTTTTAGAGAAAGCCCCCCCCAAAGTAGTAACCTGTGCTCTCATTGGCCAGCTTCTCTCTGAGCGCCACCCCAGGACCACTGCCTGTCCTGATTGGCCAGTCCTTAGGGGCAGTCTATGAAGGTGAGTACTCTTGGTTCATGATAGGTCAGAAGTCTCAAGGACAGCCTACCCAGCCCTCCCTTCATGCTCCTTTGGCAGTGTCTTTAAGGCTTGCCTCAGAAGCGCCTTTGCTGGACTCTGATTGGTGTGTATCTCCAAACATGCACCCCTTAGCGCTTGTCGGGTCTCTCATTTCTGGGCTGTTTTCTGAGGCCTGCCTTCTGGACAATGCTGCCACCTTGTGGGCACACAGCAGAATGCAGTAGTGCTCCTATTCTGCAAATTCCAGTGCAATGTTATCAGAAAGAACAGGCATGGGAAGAGCCAAGTTGGGCAGTGACTAGGGAAAGAAAGTCTTGTGAATCCAGTGTGCCATTCATTCATGCAAAAGCACTTGTGCAGAGGGAAATGCACACATCACAGTGAACTTGCCTTATGTACACAACCCAGGATCAAGCCCAGTCCCTAACACACTGAGAGAGGTTTCAGAGCCATCATGATATGTACATTTGCAAAGAGCATTCCCTTATATATGAATGAGACAAAGGGGAAGACAGACAGCATCTCTCTGGACTGTGTGGACCCCTAGTCCTCTCTCCATGGTGCACCCCTGCCTTGGGCTGGAACCAAAGAGACAGGCCAGCCATATGCATCTTTCACAACAGGCAGTCAGTCCTATGAGCAGCCTTCATGCTTAACCTCCGCCACCCTCCCCAATTCCCCACCCGCAGCCCCACCAGGTTTCTGTGGCCTTGATGTGCCTCCAGAGGGATGGGGCATTATAACTGCCCTAGCATTAGGGAGACTGCCCTGGCCTAGGTGAAGCCTCATCTGCCTGGCTTCTGCCCAGCTGCTTGAAGCTTGGGATTAAATGCTCCAGCTTCTCCTGGTGCTGGGTGGTGGCCGTGTGTTGTGCCCATGCTCACCCCCCCCCAAGGGCAGACTCCTAAGGGCGCCACTGTGATCATGGCGGGAAAGGGGATGACCATGGAATAGAGGCCTCAGGCTGGAGCCCCTGGTCTGCTTTTTCCATTAGGCCCCCTTCCAGTATCCTGTCCTATGGTTGTGAGAGTAGGGGAGTGACAGGCTATAGAGCTGTGTCCTCCATTCTGTGAAATTCCAGTATGTAATCTAGAGCCTCCCACATACAAGGTCTTCACTCTACAACACTACAGGGACTCAGGCCTGGTCATCTCAGCTCAGCTTTTGTGCTGTCTCCCACCCCACCTTCAGTATTCCTAAGAGTTTATTTATTTTTAAATTATTTTTTAATTATCTTTATTGGATAGAGACAGTCAGAAGTCAAGACCAAAGGGGTGATAGAGAGGGAACAATACAGAGTGACACCTGCATTATAATACATGTGTTTAACCAGGTGCACCACCCCCAGCCCCCCAAGATGTTATTTATTTTAAAAATTATATATTATAAAATCATATTTTCAATATTTATTCCATTTTGTTGCCTTTGTTATATTGTTTAGATTATTAATTATTGTTGATATTGTCATTGTTGGATAGGTCTGAGGAGGGGAACACAGAGAGGTCCAGATAAAGAGACGTGCAGACCTGCTTCACCAGTTGTGAAGTGATTCCCTGCAGGTAGGGACCTGGGGTCTCAAACCTGGATGCTTACAGTGGTCATTGTGCTTCGCACTACCTGCTACTGCCCGACTCTGCCCAAAAAGTTTATTGTAGTAAGTGGGATAAGAAAGGGGTACAGAGTGAGCAACACCACAGCACTGCCTTCTTTGGGTTTTAAGTTGCAGGTTTCACATCCTTTCGTATCAGCTTCCCTGATCCTTAAATTCTATGTATTGTTTCATCTTAATTTTACTTTATTATTTTTAAAACTATGTTATTTATGTGGAAGGGACAGATGAGTTGTGGTGCTTGAGACCTGTAGCACTGTTTCACTTTTTGTGAAGTTTTCCCTCTGCTTGTGAGTACTGGGCCTTTAACCCTGGTCCTTGTGCATTGTAACATGTGTGCACCACTCTCTTTCCCCTACTGTATTTATTTTTTTACTAGAACATTGGTACACTCCAGCTTGTAGTGGCATGGGGTATAGAGCCTGAGACTTTGAAACCTCAGAAACAAGATTTTATTTTTTTCTGCCTCCAGGGTTATTGATTGGACACAGTGCCTGCACCAGGAGTCCACTGCTCCTGGAGGCCAATTTTTCCTTTTGTTGCTCTGGTTCTTTTATCATTGTTATTATTATCACTGTTATTGTTGTCATTGTTGTTGGATAGGACAGTTACATGGACAGAGCAGGGGAAGACAGAGGTGAGAGAAAGACACCTGCAGACCTGTTTCACCACCTGTGAAGCAAGTCCTCTGCAGGTGGGAGCCCGGGTCTCTAACCAGGATCCTTATGCTGATCTTTGTGCTTCACGCCACATGCACTTAATCCTTTGTGCTACCGCCCAACCCCCTAGACATGAGATTATTATTACATGAACACTGTGCCGTCTATAATTGTTATGTATTCATATATATATATATTTGTTATTGTTTCATGAGGAATGATAGGAGAGAAAGAACCAGACATCACTCTGGTACATATCCTGCCAGGTATTGAACTCAGGACCTCATGCCTTATTTATTATGCCACCTCCCACAATATGATGATATATTATATAGTTTAAAACATTTGTAACTTTTAAAAAAATATTTATTTTATTTATTTATCCCCTTTTGTTGCCCTTGTTGTTTTCTTGTTGTAGTTATTGTTGTTGTTGTTGTTGTTGTTGAATAGGACAGAGAGAAATGGAGAGAGATGGGGGAAGACAGAGAGAGGGAGAGAAAGATAGACACCTGCAGACCTCCTTCACCACTTGTGAAACGACTCCCCTGCAGGTGGGGAGCTGGGGCTCAAACCGGGATCCTTACGCTGGTCCTTGCACTTTGCGCCACCTGTGCTTAACCTGCTGCGCTTAACCCACTGCGCTATAGCCCGACTCCCCATTTGTTACTTTTAAAATCTTTTATTTTACTGTAGAAGCTATCAACAAATACGACAGATGAGGAAGCAACAGATGAGACCAGCAGTGCTGATTTCTAGTTGATGGTGCTGTGAGTTGAACATGTGACTGCTGTTGAACATGTGACTGCTCCTAGTCGAACTGCTCCTAGTTGAACATTGTGACTGCTCCTAGTCACAATTACATTTTATTTTATAGGCCAGAGAAATTGATGGAGGAGGTAGAGATAGTGAGGGAGAGAAAAAGCTTCATACACATTTTGAGACATGCTTCACAACACGTGAAACTTCCCCCTGCTGGTGGGGAGCAGGAACTCAAACCTAGATCCATCCACAGGTCCTTGTGCATCATCTTATGTGCACTTAACCAAGTGCACCTGTGCTCCAATGCCTATAGTACCATCCTTATAATAAAACAATTAAATATTTAATTTATTTTAATATGAGAATGAGTAAGTTTCTGTTTGAGATAGACTGGAAGACAAACTGAGACCAGAGTGCTGTTCAGATTTGGATGATGATAATGCTGGAAATTCAACCAGGGACATCAGATCCCCCGATGTGAGTCTCTTGCATTACCATTTAGCTCTACTTAATTCCAATTGCTCTAGCTTATATACTTATAAATATGTTATTGTGATTCCAGTGTGTATGACACTTTAAATTTCTTTTGTAAATATTTCCTTTTATTAATTTAAAAATTGTTTTATGTATTATATAAGAGAAACAAGTGGAGAGTCAATGATGAAAAAGGAGGCAGAGAAACTCCTGCAGCCCTATTTACCACCAATAATGCTTTCCTGAAGTAGGTGGAGATCATGGTCTTTAACCTAGTCCTTCTTGTGTACTGTAGTACGTGCACTTTACCGGGTAGACCACTAACTGGTCTTTTGCCTGGTTTTTATTTTATTTTATTTATTCCCTTTTGTTGCCCTTGTTTTATTGTTGTAGTTATTATTGTTGTCATTGTTGGGTAGGATAGAGAGAAATGGAGAGGGGAGGGGGAAGACAGAGAGAGGGAGAGAAAGATAGAAACCTGCAGACCTGCTTCAATGCTTGTGAAGCGACCCCCTGCAGGTGGGGAGCCAGGCCTCAAACCAGGATCCTTATGCGGGTCCTTGTGCTTAGTGCCACCTGTGCTTAACCCTCTGCACTACAGCCCGACTCCCCTTTGCCTGGTTTTGAATACAAAGGAGATTCTTTTACTTCAGAGCCTATTACGACTTCTAAGTATCCTTCATTATCCCTTTCTATCTCTCAGGTCAGTGGGTATGTTTACACATTGGAGTGCACAAAGTCTCAGAAGTCCCTGATGGCCATATGCCAGGAGAAATCTCCATGAGTGCTTTAGCAGGGCTCCAAATGTCTCTTTGTTTTATCACTGTCTCCTCCCTCTCAATTCATCTATTTATCCAATAATCGATAAATTAAAATATGAGGTTACACCCATGCTCACTTACACTCAAGTGCCAATGAAGAGATTTGAGTGTGAGAGACAGGCAGACAGAAACAGAAATAAGACTCCCCCTGCACAAAATCCTGCCCCAGTGTCTTAGGGACTGAGGTTGAAGCTGGGTTGTGGCATGCAAAAGCCAGTTCTCTCTGCAAAAGTGCTTTTGCATGTTTGTCACATTGCATTTGGATACGGTTCCTTCTCCAAAGCGATCCTCACCTTTGCTCTTCCTCTTCCCAGGCTTTGTGTAATTTTCTGTCAAGACTCAATTGAGAATGGCATGGGTATCTCAGTTGCATTCTGCTATGTCCACAAGGTGGCAGAAAAGCTCATAGTTTTGTGTAGATTTTGTAGAATGAGAATTCCAGTTCTTTGACCGTGGATGTCAAGTTTTATATTTCACATAGGTTCCCCATGACCTCTCTTTTATTTCCTTTCATGTGTAGGGCTCCCCCATTTGGCTTTCCAAGTGGATGGGGTTTCTTTCTCTTTCTGGGAAGACTCCATTGAGAGCTTGTGAATTCCCATGCTCTGCTGCATTATGCTGAGTGTCCACAAGTGCGAGACTGAGGCATAGGGCAAGTGCCCTAGAATCAATGGCCAGGTGTAGTGCCAGCTAGGTTTCTGGGTATGCCCAAATAGCTTGGCCTATCAGATTACAGGCACTGTCCAGAGGAGGGGCCTCAGAAAACAGTCCAGCAATAAGAGCCCAGGTAGGAGTTGTGGAGGTTGTGTTTGCAGAAACAGGCCAGTAAGGGTAAAGCAGACAATCATTGGGATGGACCACAGAGTCATTGCCCAATGAGCATGAGTCCATGTCCCTGTGGGCGTACCTCTAGACTGCCGCCCAATCACAGAAGTGCATTGAGTTTCAGGGGCATGGCCCAAGCATCACAGGCAGTGTTGCTAGGTTCAGCCTCAGCATGCAGCCAATGAGAGCTGAGTTGCCTGCTCTGGGGAAGAGCCTTTGAAAGTCGTCCTATCAGGGTCCAGCGGAAGGGCCTACTAAGTGGGCCACCTGGATGCTCTCCAATGAGCAGCTAGGGTAATTCTTGAGGCTCAAACCCCAGAGGGAGCTATGACCTTCCTAGGCATGCCTTAAAAATTGGGCTCTTAGTTGGCAGTCCTCAGAGAGTAACCTAGGAATGGTAGTCTAGAAATGGGGTTGTTTGGGCTGGTTACTTAGACAAGATTTGAGCAGAAGTGGCATATGGGTGGTCTGTTCAGTGAGCATGTGGGTA
>NC_080176.1:95274901-95287971 GCF_950295315.1 Erinaceus europaeus | reverse complement strand
CTCTTGTCTGATATATGGCATGTAAAGATCTTCTCCCATTCTGTGAGGGGTCTCTTGGTTTGGGTAGTGGTTTCTTTTGCTGTGAAGAAGCTTTTTAATTTGATGTAGTCCCATAGGTTTATGTTTGCCTTAGTCTTCTTTGTAATTGGATTCGTTTCATTGAAGATGTCTTTAAAATTTATGTGGAAAAGAGTTCTGCCAATATTTTCCTCTAAGTATCTGATAGTTTCTGGTCTAACATCCAAGTCCTTGATCCACATGGAATTTACTTTTGTATTTGGTGAGATATAGTGGTTCAGTTTCATTCTTCTGCATGTTTCAACCCATTGTTTCCAACACCATTTGTTGAAGAGACTCCTCTTTCCCCATGTAATAGTCTGGGCCCCTTTGTCAAAGATTAGATGTCCATAGGTGTGGGGCCTCATTTCTGGGCTCTCAGTTCTATTCCACTGGTCAGTGTGTCTGTTCATGTTCCAGTACCAAGCAGTTTTGATGACAATGGCCCTATAATACAGTTTGAGATCTGGGAGTGTGATGCCTCCAGTTCTGTTCTTTCTTCTCAAGATTGTTTTGGCAATTCTAGGCCTTTTCTAGTTCCAGATAAACATTTGTAGCATTTGTTCTATTATTCTAAAAAAATTGTTTGGAATCTTGATGGGGATAGCATTAAATTTGCAGATAGCTTTGGGTATTACATTCATTTTGATGATGTTAATTCTTCCAACCCATGAACATGGAATATCTTTCCACTTCTTTGTGTCTTTTCAATTTCCTTGAGTAGTGACTCATAAGTTTCAGTGTACAAGTCTTTCACTTCTTTGGTTGGGTTTACTCCTAGATATTTTATTGTTTTTGTTGCTATAGAAAAAGGAACTGATTTCTGGATTTCAATTTCTTCTAACTTCGTGTTTGCATAGAGGAATGCCACTGACTTTTGAATGTTAATTTTATAGCCTGACACCTTACTGTATTGCCTGATGATTTTCAAAAGCTTCTTGCTGGATTCCTTAGGTTTTTCCATGTATACTATCATGTCATCTGCAAATAGAGAGAGTTTGACTTCTTCTTTTCCAATCTGTATCCCTTCAATTCCTTGCTCCTGCCTGATTGCTATGGCAAGAACTTCCAACACTATGTTGAATAGTAATGGTGATAGTGGGCAGCCCTGTCTAGTACCTGATCTGAGGGGAAATGCTTCCAGTTTTTCACCATTGAGTATGATGTTGGCTGTAGGTTTGCTATATATAGACTCCACTATCTTCAGGAATTTTCCATCTATTCCCATTTTTCGTAGTGTTTTGATCATAAAGGGATGTTGTATTTTGTCAAAGGCTTTCTCTGCATCTATTGATATGACCATGTGGTTTTTGGTCTTGCTTTTGTTGATGTGGTGGATCACACTGATTGATTTACGTATATTAAACCAACCTTGCATGCCTGGGATAAACCCCACTTGGTCATGATGAACAATCTTTTTGATATACTGCTGTATCCGGTTGGCTAGAATTTTGTTCAATATTTTCGCATCTATGTTCATCAGAGATATTGATCTGTAGTTTTCTTTTTTGGTTGTGTCCCTGTCTGCTTTTGGTATCAGGGTAATGTTGGCTTCATAGAAGCTGGCAGGGAGTATTCCAGTGTCTTCAATCTTCTGGAAGACTTTTAAAAGTAGAGGTATTAGTTCTTCTTTGAAGGTTTTGTAGAATTCATTTGTAAAAACCATCTGGTCCAGGACTTTTATTTTGGGGAAGATTTTTGATAACTGTTTCAATTTCATTAGCTGTGAAAGGCCTGTCCATGTTATCCACTTCCTCTTTACTTAGTTTTGGAAGTTGGTAGGTATCTAGGAAATCGTTCATTTCTTCCAGGTTCTCTAGCTTAGTGGCATATAGTTGTTCATAGAAGCCTTGCATAATATGTTGAATTTCTGCAATGTCTGTTGTGATATCTCCTCTTTCATTTACTATCCGATTTATTTGGGTCTTCTCCCTTTTTTGTTTTGTGAGTCTGGCTAAATGTTTGTCCATTTTGTTCACTCTTTCGAAGAACCAACATTTACTTTCATTGATCTTTTGTATGGTTTTCCTATTCTCAATGTTATTTATTTCTGCCCTAACTTTAGTGATTTCTGTCCTTCTGGTTGCTTTAGGATTCCTTTGTTGTTCTTCTTCTAGGTCTTTAAGATGTGCAATCAGGCTGTTTATTTGTGCTTTTTCTTGTTTCCTAATGTGTGCTTGTATAGCTATGAACTTCCCTCTTAGGACTGCTTTAGCTGTGTCCCAAATATTTTGATAGCTTGTGTCTTCATTTTCATTGAACTCTCAAAACATTTTTATTTCTTCCTTTATTTCCTCTTTGACCCAGTAGTTGTTAAGAAGTGTACTGTTGAGCTTCCACATTTTGGGACTGTTACTAATCTTTTGTTGATTGTTAAGTGTTAGTTTAATTCCACTGTGGTCTGAGAAGATGCTTGGGATGATTTCAGTACTCTTAAATTTGCTAATGCTGTCTTTGTGGCCTAACATATGGTCTATCCTTTAGAATGACCCATGTGGACTTGAGTAAAATGTGTTTTCCAGTTTTGGGATGAATGACTCTGAAAATGTCCAATAGTTCTAGTTTATCTATCTCCTCATTTAGCTTCCTTATGTCTTTATTGATTTTCTGCCTGGATGATCTGTCAAGTTGAGAGAGTGGGGTGCTGAAGTCCCCTACTATGACTGTGTTGCTGTTAATATATTGCTGTAGCTCTTTCAGTAGATGTTTGATGTATTTAGATGGCTTTGTAGATGTTAATAATTATTAAGTCCTCTTTTGTAATATTTGATTTATTTTTATTTTTTATTATTATTTATTTAAGAAAGGAAACATTAACAAAATCATAGGATGGGGGGTTACAACTCCACACAATTCCCACCACCCAATCTCCATATCCCATCCCCTCCCCAATAGCTTTCCCATTCTCTATCCCTCTGGGAGCATGGACCCAGGGTCATTGTGGGTTGCAGAAGGTAGAAGGTCTGGCTTCTGTAATTGCTTCCCCGCTGAACATGGGCGTTGACTGGTTGATCCATACTCCCAGTCTGCCTCTCTCTTTCCCTAGTGGGGTGGGTCTCTGGGGAAGCGGAGCTCCAGGACACATTGGTGGGGTCTTCAGTCCAGCGAAGCCTGGCCGGCCTCCTGATAGCATCTGGAACCTGGTGGCTGAAAGGAGAGTTAACATACAAAGCCAAATAAATTGTTGAAGAATCATGGACCCAAAGGCTGGAATAGTGGAGAGGAAGTGTTGGGGGGTACTCACTGCAAACTCTAGGGTACTTCTGCTTTCAGGTATATATTTACCCTAGTTTATGGATACCTGTGAACATATGCTCTATCTCCTGGAACCTGGTGTATATCTAGGTTTTGGGACTTTGTTAGGAAGTGATGGGATGGAATTAGAGAATACTATGAAAGGAAAGGTCTCACCCGAGTAATGAAGCTAAAGGGTTGTCATTCCACACCTAAGTCTCTAGACACAGTCTGAAGAATGCTGGGGTAGCACTCATTGCGTTGATTAGGTTGTGACCAGCGTATGCAGTATTATTTGATAAGAATTGGGAAAAGCATACGGGAAAGTGGGCCCTACCCTAGGGTCCCAGGACTGGGGGAAGTTTAGGCTCTATAGTGGAAATGTGAGATTCTTGCTGTCTTAGGGTTCGAGAAGACAATGGATAGTTACTGTTATCATCACATTATTTGGTAACTGGGTTAGCTTTGAAAAGTCCCTTTGTTAGACATACAATCAGTTTTTCCCCCTCTCATATTAATTAAATAGTTATTTATATGACTACAATTTAATAGGTGTGTATATAAACACCATTCCCATCATCAAAAGATTGTGTCCCATCCCAACCACCCACCCCCACCCCCACCCCCGCCAGCCCAGGAAGCCGCATGTCCAACCTCCTCCTCACCACAGGGTTTTTACTTTGGTGCCCTATTTTCAATTTAGTCAGATCCTGCTTTTAGTTTCCCTTTCTGTTCTTCTTCCTCAACTTCTGTTGATGAGTGGGATCATCCCATACTCATCTTTATCTTTCTGACTTAGCTCACTTAACATAATTCCTTCTAGCTCTGACCAAGATGGGTCAGAGAAGTTGAGTTCATTGTTCTTAATAGCTGCATAGTATTCCATTGTGTATATATACCACAGCTTTCTCAGCCACTCATATGTTGTTGTGCACCTAGGTTGCTTCCAGGTTTTAGCTATTATGAATTGTGCTGCTATGAACATAGGAGTACACACCTCTTTTTGGTTGAGAGTTATGGAATCCTTGGGGTATATCTCCAGGAGAGGAATTACTGGATCATATGGAAGGTCCATGTCTAGCCTTGTGAGAGTTCTCCAGACTGCTCTCCAGAGAGGCTGGACCAGTTTACATTCCCACCAGCAGTGCAAAAGGGTTCCTCTGTCCCCACAGCCTCTCCAGCATTTATTGCTGCTGTTAAGTCCTCTTGATTGACTGATCCTCTGAGCATTAAGTAGTGTCCACTCCTATCTTTTTAAATTTTATCTATTTTAAAGTCTATCATGTCAGATATGAGAATAGCTGTTCCTGCCCTTTTTTGTGGGCCATTGGCTTGTATGATAGTTTTCCATCCTTTCACTTTAAGTCCGTGTTTTTATTGTTGAGTTAGGTGGGTTTCCTGTAGACAGCATATTGTTGGGTTGTATTTTCTGATCCATCTTCCTACTCTGTGTCTTTTAATAGGTGAATTCAGGCCATTGACATTTATTGATATCAATGATTGAAGATATTTTAACGCCATTCTTGTAGAGTTTTAGAGTGTTTTGATATATGTCCTATTTGTGGTGGTCTGGTTGTTTATAGGAGACCTTTCAGAACTTCTTTCAGGGCAGACTTGGTGATAGTTGATTCCTTCAACTGTTGCTTGTCTGAGAAGGTTTTTATGACTCCATCTAGTCTCAATGACAGTCTAGCAGGATACAGTATTCTTGGTTGAAAGCCTTTCTCATTGAGCACTCAATAGATATCTTGCCATTCTCTTCTGGCCTGTAGTGTTTGTGTGGAGAAGTCTGCTGCTAATCTTATGGGTTTTCCTTTGTAGGTGACTCTTTGTTTTTACCTTGCAGTGTTCAGGATCCTTTCTTTATCCTTATTCCTTTCTATCCTAAATATGATGTGTCTTGGTGTCTTTAATTCTGGGTTAATTCTGTTTGGGACCCTCTGGGTTTCTTGAACCTTTATGTCTTTGATGTTGTCTAGACTAGAGAAGTTTTCAGCTATTACAGCCTGAAGAATGCTTTCTTCCTCTCCCTCTCTTTCTTCCTCTGGTAAGCCAATAATGCATATACTGTTTCTTTTGAAGACATCCCATAGGTTTCTGTTGTTGTTTTCAGTATCTCTTAATCTCTTTTTGAGATCTCTTACTTCTTTTTTAGTTGTCTCTAATTCATGCTCGGTATTGCTAATTCTGTCTTCAGCCTCATTTATTCTATTCTCTCTACCCTCTACTGCTTTCTGGAGTTCTTCTATTTTGTTACCCTGTTCTGATACTGTTTGTTCAGCTAGTTGTGTTCTTAGCTCAGCTATTTCAGCTTTCAGCTCTCTAATAACCTTGAGATAGTTAGTGTTTTCTTCAAGGGTCTCATTCGTTGTTTCTGCATTTCTGGTGGCAATTTTTTCAAACTCTTTTCTTACTCCTGTCATTATTTCCTTAACTAGTGCTTGGATGTTGACCTCATTATTTTGTGCTTCATCCTTTGGGGGACTTTTAGCTGGACTCTTGTCCTGGTTCATTTCCCCAGTATTTCTTCTTGTTGGTTTAACCATTTTATACAGTATGCTATGAGGTCCCTCTCTCAGTACTTTTCAAATTACTGATCACTCTTGCCTGGATTGATTTGTGTCTAACTAAGGTAATTAAAGGGTTCACAGTTATGGAAATTGACAGTTGTTTCAATAGTATTTTAATCCCTGATTTGGAGTTCAGTGGCTTAAAAGCCTCTTTTGTGCTTTTTCTTCCCTGTAGGCTATGGGAGCCTGAGGGCTTTTAAACTATCAGTAGGCTTCTTAGCTTAATCACTGACTCCTGACCAAGAGATAAGCAGGGTGTGGCAGAGATAGTCCAGTGGTTATGCAAAGAGACTTTCACAGCCCCACGATAGGCCACCAAGGTGTAGGTCTTCTCCTGAGTTTCCTGGTCAGTTCTCTGTCCCCTGGTATAAGCTCAGGGCCTCCCTGCCACTGCTCCAGATTCTGAGGGCAGTAGCAGTGGAGACTCAGAGTTGCACTTGGTGAGTCTCAGGGGAGTCCTCTCCTCCCCTCAGCCATCTTTTTGCTGGTGAAACAAACTGGAGGTGGTGTCTCAACTGGTAAACTGCCGGACTGTTACAGCCACTTAATCTCTCCCGAGGCTCCTCTCTGTCCATGAGCCACAGGTGTTTTCTCTCACTGGTGATCTGGTGGGTTCCTGAAGTTGTTCTAGTCCTGTCCTGTTTCAGTCCCAGGTAGTCTCCTTTGGTGTTCCTAGTTGATCGGGGAGAGAAGAGGAGAAGAGAGAAACACATCTGCTGCTGCTTGTAGCCCTGCCTCTGGAAGTCTGAAAAGACACTCTTGTATGAACGAGTAAGGACTTTGCTGCAGCTGACAGAGTTGGGGACTAGACTCCTCTTCCTTTCTAAGTCACATCCCCACCTGTTACTACTTCTGAGTGTCCCTCCTTTTTTTTCTCTTCTCTCTCTGGGTCCTGATGGAGTTGGAGTTCAGAGCCCTCTGCTCATCTTCCCCTGACATTTCTCCCCTCTGGGAGTCTGGACCCAAATTCTCTATGGGGAGCAGAAGGTGGGAGCTCTGGCTCCTGTCACTGCTTCTCCACTGGACATGGGTGTTGGCAGGTGGATCCACACCCCCAGCCTGTGTCTGTCTGTCCCTAGTGGGGCAGGGCTCTGGGGAGGGGAGGCTCCAGGACACATGGGTGAGGGCATCTGCCCAGGGAGGTCAGGATGGTGTCATGGCAGTGTCTGCAGCTTGGTGGCTGAAAGGCAGTAAGTCATGAGGCAGGATAAAGTGTTTAATGAACAGGAACCAAAAAGTTGGAATAGAGCAGATGAGAACAGGGACCTTAGGGTGGAGAGAAGCTAGGAAGTCTATTTTAGGTGTAGGAGCCCATGACTTTCATAGTTTTTGTTTGAGCCTGACAGCTAACATGCAGGTGGACTAAAATATTTTCTGGGAAGGTGGTGTCAGAGTAGAGGATAGGGCTAGAAAGCTGGATCGGGGCAGAGAGCAGCCCCCACCCAAAAGCCAACTCTAACAAGAGCAGCAAGGAAACATGTGGAAGGGCTGACTAGAAGCCTGAGCAGGCCTGTGTCTCCAAAGGCAGGATGAAGCTAGGCACTGCTGCCTGCCGTGCCGTGCCGGAGTGAGGCGGGCTGTACACGGCTTTGTGCATGACCTCCTGCCTGACTCAAGACCCCCTGCTAAGTCGCCCAGAAGAAATGGAAAATCTGACAGACCACAGAGACCAGGCAGAGATGGTGCCTGTAGGAACAAAGACTACGGAGAACACTCCAGTTAGTGGTGACAGCCCTCTGCTTAGAGGAGGACTGTCACCAGTTTTCACAGACAAGATGAAGGGGAAGGAACACAGCTCAGCTCGGTGCACAGCCCCATGAGTGCAGACAGGTCACGGCCATCTGAATACAGACTCAGGACAGCCCATGACCTGAACAGGGCGCTGCTCCTGACAGTCAGCAGGTGAGGAAGCTGCAGCTCTAAGCAGAACACGTCAGAGAAAACTGCCAGCAAACTGGGAGCACAGACACAGCAACAGGAGGAGACTGTGTGTATGGATGGCCTGCTTTGTGCACTGAAAAATCGCAAGGAACACAGACACACACACACACACACTCAGACACAGATGCACAGATACACTCACAGAGACACAGAGACACTCAGTGAGACACACTCACATGCTCACACTCACACACACACTCACACACACACATGCTCACACTGACCCACTTACACACTCTCACACACACACTCACACACACACATGCTAACACTGACCCACTCACACACTCTCACACACACACTCACACACACACACATGCTCACACTGACCCACTCACACACTCTCACAAACACACTCACACACACACATGCTCACACTGACCCACTTACACACTCTCACACACACACTCACACACACACATGCTAACACTGACCCACTCACACACTCTCACACACACACTCACACACACATGCTCACACTGACCCACTCACACACTCTCACACACACACTCACACACACACATGCTCACACTGACCCACTCACACACTCTCACACACACACTCACACACACACACATGCTCACACTGACCCACTCACACACTCTCACAAACACACTCACACACACACATGCTCACACTGACCCACTTACACACTCTCACACACACACTCACACACACACATGCTAACACTGACCCACTCACACACTCTCACACACACACTCACACACACATGCTCACACTGACCCACTCACACACTCTCACACACACACTCACACACACACATGCTCACACTGACCCACTCACACACTCTCACACACACACTCACACACACACACATGCTCACACTGACCCACTCACACACTCTCACACACACTCACACACACACATGCTCACACTGACCCACTCACACACTCTCACACACACACTCACACACACATGCTCACACTGACCCACTCACACACTCTCACACACACACTCACACACACACACGCTCACACTGACCCACTCACACACTCTCACACACACACACACACGCTCACACTGACCCACTCACACACTCTCACACACACACACACACGCTCACACTGACCCACTCACACACTCTCACACACACACACGCTCACACTGACCCACTCACACACTCTCACACACACACACTCACACACACACACGCTCACACTGACCCACTCACACACTCTCACACACACACGCTCACACTGACCCACTCACACACTCACACACACTCACACACACACGCCCACACTGACCCACTCACACACGCCCACACTGACCCACTCACACACTCTCACACACACACGCCCACACTGACCCACTCACCCACTCTCACACACACACTCACACACACACACGCCCACACTGACCTACTCACCCACTCACACACTCTCACACACACACTCACACACACACACGCTCACACTGACCCACTCACACACTCTCACACACACACACGCTCACACTGACCCACTCACACACTCTCACACTCACACACACACACGCTCACACTGACCCACTCACACACTCTCACACACACACACACGCTCACACTGACCCACTCACACGCTCTCACACACACACTTACACACACACACGTTCACACTGACCCACTCACATACTCTCACACACACACTCACACACACACACACGCTCACACTGACCCACTCACACACACACAAACGCTCACACTGACCCACTCACACACTCTCACACACACACTCACACACACACACGCTCACACTGACCCACTCACACACTCTCACACACACATGCTCACACTGACCCACTCACACACACACTCACACACACACACCCACACTGACCCACTCACACACTCTCACACACACACGCCCACACTGACCCACTCACACACTCTCACACACACACGCCCACACTGACCCACTCACCCACTCACACACTCTCACACACACACTCACACACACACACGCCCACACTGACCTACTCACCCACTCACACACTCTCACACACACACTCACACACACACACGCTCACACTGACCCACTCACACACTCTCACACACACACACGCCCACACTGACCCACTCACACACTCTCACACACACACTCTCACACACACACGCCCACACTGACCCACTCACACACTCACACACTCTCACACACACACTTACACATACTCACACTCAGATACACTCACACACACTCACACTCAGACACATGGACACACTCACACACACCACACCCAGACACACTCACTCACACTCACACACTTTCGCATACACTCACATATACACTTACACACACTGACACACACATTCAGTCACACACATTCACACTGTCTTACACACACTCTCACATACATTTACACTTACACACGCTCTCACATACACTCACACACACGTTCACTCACACACACACACTCGCTTACATACACTCACACTCACACACACTCTCACATACACTTACACAACTCTCTCTCACATACACTTACACAACTCTCTCTCACATACACTTACACAACTCTCTCTCACATACACTTACACTCTCACGCACACACACACACTCTCTCTCTCACACACACACACAAACAGTGCTTCAGACATGAGGGGTGAGCAATTTACTAATGTTCTTTTTACACTAAATGAACCAGAAGATCAGATACGGAGAACCACTTAAATATGATTTTGAGATTAATTATGCTTCACCCATGATAGTATTTCAATTGCATTTAAATTGCCTGAGCTTGGCAGGGAGGAGGGAGCTCTGCCTTCCTCCTCCCACCCGGGTGGGATGCCTGGCTGTGTGCCGAGGGGCCAGAGTCCACCACAGCTCCCTGAGTCCTGTGGTCAGAGGTCAGTGACTAAAGAGTGATGTGGGAGGGGAATGCCACTGTTCTTGTCTCAAAGTGACGTTTTACTAGAAGGAAGGCTGAGCAGTGCCAGGCAGGGTCCAGCTGGGGCTCAGGACTGTGAGTGAGGCCCCGACGGCTCCCACCCCACATGGCCAGACCTAGCAGGGCTGCCTACCACTGAGGGAACCAGCCTTAAAACCCATGTGCTCCGGGCCGCGGGGAGATTGCCCAGTGAGGTTCACAGGTGCCATATGTGGGCACCAGGTTCAAGGACACTTGTGGAGCCAGAGACATCACGAATGCTGGAGCTGAGCTGAAGATGCCCTCTCTCCCGCCCTCCTTCCTCCTTACCTCTATTTCTACCTCTGTTGCAAAAGAAATGAGGAAAAAATGGCCACTGGGGACAATGAAGTTGGGGTGCAGCTACCAACCCCAGCAATGAGCTTGGTGGGACCAGAAGAATCAAAGAGAGAGTGTGGTTAATGTGATGGTGGTGGTGGTGGTGATGGTGATGGTGGTGATGGTGATGGTTGTGGTGATGTTGATGGTGATGGTGGTGATGGTGGTGATGGTGGTGGTAATCATGGTAGTGGTGGTGGTGATGGTGGTGATGGTGGAGGTGATGGTGATGGTGGTGGTGGTGGTGATGGTGCTGGTGGTGGTGGTGATGGTGGTGGTGATGGTGGTGATGATGATGATGGTGGTGATGATGGTGGTGATGGTGGTGGTGGTGATGGTGGTGGTGGTGATGGTGGTGGTGGTGATTATGATGGTGATGGTGGTGGTGACGGTGGTGGTGATGTTGATAGTGATGGTGGTGATGATGGTGATGGTGGTGGTAATCGTGGTAGTGGTGATGGTGATGGTGGTTATGGTGGTGATGATGATGGTAATGGTGGAGGTGGTGATGGTGGTGGTGGTGATGATGGTGGTGGTGGTGATGATGGTGGTGGTGGTGATGGTGGTGATGGTGGTGTGTTGGTATGCTTCTAAAAACCCCTTCTGTTTCATTAGTTTAATCCCCCCTGCTTAACACTATTCTATTTACATAACCGCTGTTAACAAGCACCACCCTCCCTCCAGGGCATTGGTGGTTCAGTGGTAGAATTCTTGCCTTCTCCACCCCCTCTCCTTGTCATACCCTGATTCTCACCAGTCACTTTTCTCTCCACCCTCTCTGCGTCGCATCCTGTTCCCACCCTACTGGGCTAGTATATTTATAAGGACAAGATTGTTTGTAGTTTTAGTTTAGCCAAGCTTGGTATAGATTGCACTGTGTCCTGCATGAATAAAGAGATACTGTGTACAGCTCAACCACGAGTCCCTGGTCATCTGTTACCCGCCCGTGAAGCCAGCCCGTCGAAAACAACAGTGGTGATGATGATGGTGATGGTGGTGGTGATGGTGGTGATGATGGTGGTGGTGGTGGTGATGATGATGGTGATGGTGGTGATGGTGGTGATGGTGGTGGTGACAGTGGTGATGTTGATGGTGATGGTGGTGATGGTGGAGGTGGTGATGGTGGTGGTGGTGGTGATGGTGGTGATGGTGGTGATGGTGGTGGTGCTGGTGGTGGTGGTGATGATGACGGTGGTGATGGTGGTGGTGACGGTGGTGATGTTGATGGTGGTGATGGTGATAGTGGTGATGGTGGAGGTGGTGATGGTGGTGGTGATGGTGGTGATGGTGGTGATTGTAGTGATGGTGGAGGTGGTGATGGTGGTGGTGGTGGTGATGGTGGTGATGGTGGTGATGATGATGATGATGGTGGTGATGGTGGTGGTGACGGTGGTGATGGTGGTGATGGTGGTGGTGATGGTGGTGGTGACGGTGGTGATGGTGGTGATGATGATGGTGATGGTGGTGACGGTGGTGATGTTGATGGTGATGGTGGTGGTGCTGGTGGTGGTGGTGATGGTGGTGGTGATGGTGGAGCCCTCAGTGCCCTGTGGAGAGATGGCTGCGAAGAGACACAGTGGAGAAAGGCACAGGCCTCTCTCCCTCGCCTGCACCTGAGGACCCCTCCCCAGCCAGTGCTGTCTGGAGGAAGGGTGCCCTGCACCCCCTCTGCCATGGTCTCTGGGAGCCTCGGTCTGGTCAGTGCTTGTTGCTTTTTACCTCAGAGCCCTACTCAGTCCTGGATCATGGTGGTGCTGGGGACTGAACCCAGGACCTCAGAGCCTTGGGCAGGAGAGCCTGTGAGCATGACCACTGTTCTGTGTCCCAGCCCGGCCTCCACAGAGCTCGCCCACCCTCATAGGCAGACTGTGGGCTCCAGCATCACCGTCACCACTCACCTCCAACCTCTCTCTGCTTTTTAGTGGCTGCACTCATGGTCACCAAAGCTGCTGTGCTCGGACAGACACAGGAGGCAATGCTCATTCATTTGTATGTGTGCACATACAAAAACATGTATGTAGACAC
>NC_080176.1:95257401-95269901 GCF_950295315.1 Erinaceus europaeus | reverse complement strand
TTTCTCTCCCCCTCTCTGTCTTCCCCTCCTCTCTCCATTTCTCTGTCCTAGCCAACAACAACATCAACAGCAATAACAACAGAGAAAATGGCCTCCAGGAGCAACAGATTCATAGTGCAGGCACCAAGCCCAGTGATAACCCTGGAGGCAAAGAAAAAAGGATTGTGGGTTGTGGAGGCTGCCCCCAGGGGAAGGGTCAGGGGACAGGCCAGGGGATGGGTGAGGGGACAGGCCAGGGGATGGGTCGGGGGACAGGCCAGGGGAAGGGTCAGGGGACAGGCCAGGGGATGATGGGGAACAGGCCAGGGGATGGGTGAGGGGACAGGCCAGGGGATGAGTCGGGGGATAGGCCAGGGGAAGGGCCAGGGGACAGGCCAGGACAGACACCAGGCCTGTCACTTGTCAGAGGCCACACCATCTGCCCAGGGAACTGGGGAGCTCTGCCGGCCTTGGAGGGAAGGACATGCCAGCACCCCACCCCCGGCCCCAGCCTGTGCCTTCCAACCAGTGAGAGACCCCTCAGCCCAGGCTCTGCTGAGAGGGGCTCAGGGCCCAGCGGTGGGAATAGGGGACCAGAGAAGCCACAGGCCAGGCTCCCAATGGCCACACACAAGGCAGCCCACGTGGCCCTCAGTGTCCCCCTGCCAGTCCCCTCTGCTCCTCTGAGTCCCCCAGCCCAGGAGGATGCCGCCCCCCCGGGAGTGCCAGCCCCCCGGCCTGAGCCAGCCGTGTCTCCCAGGCCGTGACTGCAGGGGCTGCCGGGCGCTGAGGCACAGGGCAGAGGGCCGGCATGCTGCTGTCTGGTTTAGCCCATGTCCACCCAGCCGCCCGAAAATCCAGGAAGACCCTACACTCTGCTGCTGGGTCTCTCTCTCTCTCTCTCTCTCCCTCTCTCTTCCCCTCTCTCTCTGTATCTATCTATCCATCTCCCCCTTCCTTCTCAATTGCTCTCTGTCCTGTCAAATAAATAGTAAGAAAAAACAAAAGCAGTGGATTCAGAGAGCTGCAATGAGCCTGGTGGCAGCTGAGAAGTTGAGTTGGTGGAGAGAGAGAGGCCAGCCCCCAGGACACTGTCCCTCGGTGTCCAGCTCAGCCATGAGGAAGGCGTCTGGGCAGGTCAGAGGGACCGGCGAGGCCCACGCAGGACACGCCAGCAGAGAACGTGGAGCCCCAGCCCCAGAAAAGGCCTCTGGACCCCACTCTGCAGTGGCCAGGGCCCCTCACAGCTGTGAGTCCACACCAGCCTCCCCTGGGGTCCCCGGGGGCAGGAGGCCTGGAGCCCCACCCTGGGGTGGCCCGGTGGGCAGAGCCCCCATGGGGCAGGAACCCAGCAGGCAAGGGCACCGACCCGGCCCAGCACGGCTGCCCCTCCTCTCTCCTCTCCCCTGTGGGTCAGGCGGTGACAGTTGAGCTGGGCAGGGTCTGCTCTCCTGGAGCCGCCCCCACTCAAGCCCGGCCCAAGGTGCAGATGGAAGCTGCTGGGACCTATTTCTCCCTCTCTCCTCTCCCCTCTCTCCTCTCCTCTCTCCTCTCCCCTCTCTCCTCTCCCCTCTCCTCTCCCCTCTCTCCTCTTCCCTCTCCTCTCTCCTCTCCTCTCCTCTCCTCTCCTCTCTCCTCTCCTCTCCCTCTCTCCTTTCCCTCTCCCCTCCTCTCCTCTCTCCTCTCCTCTCCCTCTCCCTCTCTCCTCTCCTCTCCCCTCCTCTCTCCTCCTCTCCTCTCCTCTCTCCTCTCCCCTCTCCTCTCCTCCCCTCTCCTCTCCCCTCTCCTCTCCCCTCTCCTTTCCCCTCTCCTCTCCTCTCCTCCCCTCTCCTCTCCCCTCTCCTCTCCTCTCCCCTCTCCTCTCCCCTCTCCTCTCCTCCCCTCTCCTCTCCCCTCTCCTCTCCTCTCCTCTCCTCTCCCTCTCTCCTCTCCTCTCCCTCTCTCCTCTCCTCTCCCCTCTCCTCTCCCCTCCTCTCCTCTCTCCTCCTCTCCTCTCTCCTCCTCTCCTCTCCTCTCTCCTCTCCCCTCTCCTCTCCTCTCCTCTCCCTCTCTCCTCTCCTCTCTCCTCTCCCCTCTCCTCTCCCTCTCCCCTCTCCTCTCCTCTCCCCTCTCCTCTCCTCTCTCCTCTACTCTCTCTCCTCTCCCCTCTCTCCTCTCCTCTCCTCTCCCCTCTCCTCTCCTCTCCTCTCCCTCTCTCCTCTCCTCTCCCCTCCTCTCCTCTCTCCTCCTCTCCACTCCTCTCTCCTCCTCTCCTCTCCTCTCCTCCCCTCTCCTCTCCCCTCTCCTCTCCCTCTCCCCTCTCCCCCTCTCTCCTCTCCTCTCCTCTCCTCTCTCCTCTCCTCTCTCTCCTCTCCTCTCCCCCTCTCTCCTCTCCTCTCCTCTCCTCTCTCTCCTCTCCTCTGCCCTCTCTCCTCTCCTCTCTCCTCCTCTCCTCTCCCCTCTCCTATCCCCTCCTCTCCTCTCTCCTCCTCTCCTCTCTCCTCCTCTCCTCTCTCCTCTCCCCTCTCATCTCCTCTCCCCTCTCTCCTCTCCTCTCCTCTCTTCTCCTCTCTCTCCTCTCCTCTCTCCTCTCCTCTCCCCCTCTCTCCTCTCCCCTCCTCTCCTCTCTCCTCTCCTCTCCCCCTCTCTCCTCTCCTCTCCCCTCTCCTCTCCCCTCCTCTCCTCTCCCCTCTCCTCTCCCCCTCTCTCCTCTCCTCTCCCCTCTCCTCTCCCCTCTCTCCTCTCCTCCTCTCCTCTCCCTTCTCCTCTCCCCTCCTCTCCTCTCTCCTCCTCTCCCCTCTCTCCTCTCCTCTCCTCTCCTCTCCTCCTCTCCTCTCCCTTCTCCTCTCCCCTCCTCTCCTCTCTCCTCCTCTCCCCTCTCCTCCTCTCCCCTCTCTCCTCTCCTCTCTCTCCTCTCCTCTCCCCTCCTCTCCTCTCTCCTCTCCTCTCTCTCCCCTCCTCTCCTCTCTCCTCTCCTCTCTCTCCTCTCCTCTCCTCTCCCCTCCTCTCCTCTCTCCTCTCCTCTCTCCTCCCCTCTCTCCTCTCCCCTCTCCTCTCCCCTCTCTCCTCTCCCCTCTCCTCTCCTCTCCTCTCTCCTCTCTCTCTCCTCTCCTCCCCTCTCTCCTCTCCTCTCCCCCTCTCTCCTCTCCCCTCCTCTCCTCTCTCCTCTCCCCCTCTCTCCTCTCCTCTCCCCTCTCCTCTCCCCTCTCTCCTCTCCTCCTCTCCTCTCCCCTCTCCTCCTCTCCTCTCTCCTCTCCCCTCCTCTCCTCTCTCCTCCTCTCCTCTCCCCTCCTCTCCTCTCCTCTCCCCTCCTCTCCTCTCCTCTCTCTCCTCTCCTCTCCTCTCCCCCTCTCTCCTCTCCCCTCTCCTCTCCCCCTCTCTCCTCTCCTCTCCCCTCCTCTCCTCTCTCCTCCTCTCCTCTCCTCTCTCCTCCTCTCCTCTCCCCTCTCCTCTCCCCTCCTCTCCTCTCTCCTCTCCTCTCCCCCTCTCTCCTCTCCTCTCCCCCTCTCTCCTCTCCTCTCCCCTCTCCTCTCCCCTCTCTCCTCTCCTCCTCTCCTCTCCCTTCTCCTCTCCCCTCCTCTCCTCTCTCCTCCTCTCCTCTCTCCTCCTCTCCTCTCTCCTCTCCTCTCCCCTCCTCTCCTCTCTCCTCCTCTCCTCTCCTCTCCTCTTTTCTCTCCCCTCTCCTCTCCCCTCTCCTCTCCCCTCCTCTCCCCTCTCTCCTCTCCTCTCCTCTCTCTCCTCTCCCCTCCTCTCCTCTCTCCTCTCCTCTCTCTCCCCTCCTCTCCTCTCTCCTCTCCTCCCTCCTCTCTCTCCTCTCCTCTCCTCTCCCCTCCTCTCCTCTCTCCTCTCCTCTCTCCTCTCCTCTCCTCTCCTCTCCCCTCCTCTCCTCTCTCCTCTCCTCTCTCCTCTCTCCTCCCTTCTCCCCACTCCCCTCTTCTCTCCCCTCTCCCCTCTCCTCTCCCCTCTCTCCTCCCCCCCTCATTAAAAGATCATATTTACTAAAGAGAAAGCGTGGGGGAGAATCAGAGCCACTCTGCACACGTGCTGCTGGGTCAAACCCAGGGCCTCAGGCTTTTGGGTCCCAGGCCTCATCCACTGCACCACCCCCAGCCTCTCTCGGCCTCTGTCTCCCTCCAAAATAGAGAGGCAGAGCGATAAGAACAGATACTGCCGGCAACTCTAGCCAAAGGCCGAGAAGCCATGAAAGAAAGACTGGGTACATATCTGCCGGTCCCGGTGCGGGGCGCCAGTTGCCGGGCTCGCTTCACGGGCGGGAGACAGACAACGAGGGACTCACGGCTGAGCCGGGAAGCAGTATCTCGCTTATCGCCTTTTAGGCAGCTCTTCACAGGAAGCGGCAAGCGAAAGGAAGTGACTAGGAGAGGGGGCGGAGCAAAACAAAAGAGCAGGAACAGAACATAGAAAGCCTCCATCTACCCAGTGGGGATGAAACCAACACCCTGCAGGCAGGGCGGGACCCAGGCGACACAGTGATTCTGTGAATAGACCACATGGTGAGTGATACAAGCAAACCTAATGTGATGGTCAAAACCGAAGGTCTTAGAAGCAGAATTCAGAAGCAGACCAACACATATCTATTTTTTAATCAGGCTTTTAAAAGCAAAGGGACTGGGGGCTGGGCAGTGGTGCCCCCAGCTGAGTGCCCATTACCATGCTCGGGGGCCCGGGTTCAAGTCCCTGTTCCCCACCTGCAGGGGAAGAAGTTTGACAAGTGGTGAAGCAAGGCTGTAGGTGTCTGTGTTTATCTATCTCCACCCTCCTTCTCAATTTCTCTCTGTCCCATCAAAGAAAATAGAAAGAAAAATAAAAGTGAAAAAATGGCCACTGGGAGTGGTGGCCTTGTAGTGCAGGCATCAAGCCCCAGGATAACACTGTTGGCAAAAAAAGAAGGAAAGAGAGAGAGAGAGAGAGAGAGAGAGAGGAAGAAAGAAAGAAAGAAAGAAAGGGGGAAAGGGCGAGGGAAGGAGAAGAAAGAAAGGAAGGGAAGAAGGAAGGAGAAAGAGGAAGAGAGAAAGAAGGAAAAGGAAAATAAAACAGAAAAAGAAAAGGGACGGGAAGGACAGGACTCCGTGGGGAGGAGGCTGAGGGAAGGAAGAATGTTCCAGCTTCATCCTGCATCCAGCCCGGCATCGTGGCCTGAGCCTGAGCCTGAGCCTGAGCCAGAGTGTGCCCTGCTCCTCCCTCTCCACAGTCAGTCAGTGGATCAGTCAGTCAATCAGTCTTTCCGTCAGTCGATAAATAAGAGAGAAGCATCCCTGAGGAGGCAGGGTGGCGGCCCAGCCCGGCGGCAGGCCTAGGCACGACGGCCACGTCCCGGCCCAGTGGAGGTGCAGCCCCACAGCAGTGGGAGAAAGCGGTGGGCGGCCCCTGTGCGGCCTGAGCCCCGGGAGCCCCAGGCCAGCATGTGCACACAGGAGCCGTACTGCACATGTGTGCACACGTGTGTGCACTGTGTGAGGGCATTACACATGTGTGGGGCATGTGCATGTGTGAGCGTGTGTGAGTGCGTGTGAGTGTGTGTGAGTGTGTGTGAGTGTGTGTGTCTGTGAATGTGTGCTTGTGTACATATCTGTGAGTCTGTGTGTGCGTGTGTGTGCACATGTGAGCGTGTGTGAGTGTGTGTGAGCGTGTGTGAGTGTGTGTGTGCATGTGTGTGCACGTGTGAGCGTGTGTGAGTGTGTGTGAGCATGTGTGAGTGTGTGTGCATGTGTGTGCACGTGTGAGCGTGTGTGCGTGTGAGTGTGTGTGAGCATGTGTGAGTGTGTGTGTGCATGTGTGAGCATGTGTGAGTGCGTGTGAGTGTGTGTGAGCGTGAGTGCGTGTGAGTGTGTGTGAGTGTGTGTGAGTGTGTGTGAGCGTGTGTGTCTGTGAGTGTGTGCTTGTGTACATATCTGTGAGTCTGTGTGTGCACGTGTGAGCGTGTGTGAACGTGTATGAGTGTGTGTGTGCACGTGTGAGAGTGTGTGTGTGCGTGTGTGTGCACGTGTGAGAGTGTGTGAGTGTGTGTGAGCGTGCGTGAGTACGTGTGAGCGTGCGTGAGTGTGTGTGAGCGTGCGTGAGTACGTGTGAGCGTGCGTGAGTACGTGTGAGCGTGTGTGAGTGCGTGTGAGCGTGCGTGAGTGCGTGTGAGCGTGCGTGAGTACGTGTGAGCGTGCGTGAGTGCGTGTGAGCGTGCGTGAGTGTGTGTGAGCGTGCGTGAGTGCGTGTGAGCGTGCGTGAGTACGTGTGAGCGTGTGTGTGCACGTGTGAGCGTGCATGAGTGCGTGTGAGCGTGTGTGTGCACGTGTGAGCGTGCGTGAGTGCGTGTGAGCGTGCGTGAGTGTGTGTGAGCGTGCGTGAGTGCGTGTGCACACTTGAGCTTGGAGGAAAGAGGAGACCAGGTGAAGCTCTCTGACCCGCACTCAGCTAGAGGCCCCACAAATATCTCTGAGTGTTTGGCTCGGTTAAGGTTCAAGGCACCACCTTCCAGGGACGTCCTGGCTGACAGCATGGCTCTGTGGGGATCACCGGCTGCTCTACACTGCACCTCGTGCCACCAGTCCCTGACGCAGACGACACTGTGAAGCCACTCACCTCACAGGCCTTCCGGCCAGAATCTCGGTCCCCAAGTCTTGGCCGTGCATCTCCCCAGAGAATCGATACCATCTCCGCCACTCAGCATCTCCTGCGCAAGTCTTTACCCAAATAAGTGGCGTTAACTGGCCCCACAGTTCCACCAGATCTGGCCCAGGACACAAAGGGCACACCCACCAGCTGCAGGTGCGACACGGGGTCCCCAGGGTGCAGGTGTGGGCGTGGGGCTCTGCAGTGGGAAGGGCAGGGTGAGGCCCCCGGGGCTGTGGCAGCCAGGTGAGGAAGGAGGCCGGGGCTACAGGTGGGGCCCAAACACACAGCAGGTTCTGGAAGTTTCTCTGCAGGGGAAGCAGGTGCTGAAGGTGTGCCACAGCGGGGCGGGGGTGTGCCCCCGGGCTCTGTGCCCAGACCCTCACGCAGGAGATGCTGAGACCTGGATGGTCACCATCAAGCCCCCGCCGAGGGTGGGGACCCAGTAGGGCCTAGCCATCACCTGCTGGGAGGACTGGGCAGAGGGCAGAGATGCACTGAGTGGCCTTGGCACCCGGGGCCCGGCGTTCTGGAATCCTCCATGTTCAAGGACCCAAGTTCAAGCCCCCAACCTCCATCTCCAGGGGGGAAGCTTCGTGAGTGTTGAAACAGAGCTGCAGGTGTCTCTCTCTCTCTCTCTCCCTCTCTATCTCCCCCACCCCTCTTGAATTATTTCTGTTTCTAGCCAAATAAATAAAATATTTTTTAAAAAGATGTCCTTTGGAACAATGTGGATGAAACTGGAGGTGACAATGCTTGGGGAAATAAGTAGAGATGAGAGATGGCTGCTTGAGGTCTCACTCACATGTGACACACAGGAACCTGCAAAAACTAAGCACAGAAGCCCGCAGATGTCTCTGAGTCTGTGGGAAGCCTGTGGGAAGCCTGGTGGCTCTCTGGGCAGAGGAGGGTGGGAACGCGGAGCTCTGGTGGGGCTGTGGTGTGGAGCTGGGCCCTGCCGCTGACCCTCCTGCCACCGCTATTCTTCACACATAAAGGCAGTTACAGCAGCAGCCCTGTGACTTGCTGGCTCAAGGCCCGTGTTGCACCCAGTGCCGCAGAGGACCCTGCAGAGCCAGCACGGTGAGGCTGTGGCCCTGGGTCTCGACCCCTGGCCTGCCCCGGTCTCCTGCAGTCACCCCTCGGCTCCCCGGCTGGGGGTGTTGCTGTCTGTGACACTGGGAGGCCCAGGCTGATCTTAGTGGACCGCGGGGTGTGGAGAGCCTGGACATGGGGCAGCCACGGCCAGGATCACCAATGCCTTTCATGGGGGGGGGGGGGGGTCCCAGTGGAGGTGGGTGGCATGCTGGGCACGGGGGCAGAGGGGGACCGGCCAGGGTCCAGGGAACCCGGTAGCTCCCGTGCGGGACCGGCTGAAGTCATTCCCTCGGTCCCTTCTGTCCTGTCCCCACAGGGGAGGGTGGCCTGGTGTAGCTGCCAGCTCTGGTCCCCCCTTCCTCCTGGAAAGGACAGCCATGACAGGATGACACTTGTGTCAGAGTGTCACCCGCCATCCCCTTGTCTCCTGCCCCTCAGCTGAGTCCTTGATCACAGGGAGCTCCTGGAGTTAAGGGTATGGGACCTGGACCCCTCACCCTGGACCCCCAAAAAGCCACCCCATAACTGCCCCCCTGAGCTGTCTGTCCCCAGGGCTGGCCCTGCCTCTCCTGTCCCCACCCAGAGGCCATGGGTCACCGCACTCAGGATGGTCACCCGGGCCACAGGACAGCCTGGCTCCCTGTAGGGCGGTGCGTCCACCCCCAGGCCTCAGACACCCACTAGACACGTCCAGACCTCAGTGATGATCAGCTCAGGAGGGTCCCATACCTGGGGAGGAGGTCACCCTTCTTCCCCGATGGGTCTCTCCTGGTGCTGGGTGGCACCCGGGTGACAGGGACAGAATGGGGGATGTGACAGCGGCATCCCTGCCCGCCCTCGTGCCCGCCCCTCTGTGGAATGGCAGGTTCCAGGCCGCTGGGTCCCAGAGAAGCAGTGCCTATAATCAAGTTCCCCTCTGGGCCCTGTCCAGCCTGACACCTCACACCCAGGAATGTCGGGAGCAGCCTTCCTCCACTCACTGACGCTCCCACCACCTCCCCCACTGGGAGGCAGAGATGTCTCCCTCCCATCACTATCCCCAGAGACGAGACAACCTTGGGGACCAGCCTGTGGGCCTGGGAGTGGGAGTCTGTCACAGGCCGCTGGGTGAGGGTGAGGGCATCACCACACGACAGGCCCGGGTGTACCCATGCACCCCGCTTGAGGGGCTCTCCCTGAAGCCCAGGAGTGGAGTCAGCACAGGCAATGGGCAGCCTCGGGGGCCCCAAGGCACCAGGAGCAGCTCCTGTACCCCGTACTCCTGTACTCCTGCAGCTCCTGTACCCTGTACTCCTGTACTCCTGCAGCTCCTGTACCCTGTACTCCTGCAGCTCCTGTACACTGTACTCCTGCAGCTCCTGTACCCTGTACTCCTGTACTCCTGCAGCTCCTGTACCCTGTACTCCTGTACTCCTGCAGCTCCTGTACCCTGTACTCCTGCAGCTCCTGTACCCTGTACTCCTGCAGCTCCTGCAGCTCCTGTACCCTGTACTCCTGTACTCCTGCAGCTCCTGTACCCTGTACTCCTGCAGCTCCTGTACCCTGTACTCCTGTACTCCTGCAGCTCCTGTACCCCATACTCCTGCAGCTCCTGTACCCTGTACTCCTGTACTCCTGCAGCTCCTGTACCCTGTACTCCTGTACTCCTGCAGCTCCTGTACCCCGTACTCCTGTACTCCTGCAGCTCCTGTACCCTGTACTCCTGTACTCCTGCAGCTCCTGTACCCTGTACCCTGTACTCCTGCAGCTCCTGTACCCTGTACTCCTGTACTCCTGCAGCTCCTGTACCCTGTACCCTGTACTCCTGCAGCTCCTGTACCCTGTACTCCTGTACTCCTGCAGCTCCTGTACCCTGTACTCCTGTACTCCTGCAGCTCCTGTACCCTGTACTCCTGTACTCCTGCAGCTCCTGTACCCTGTACTCCTGCAGCTCCTGTACCCTGTACTCCTGCAGCTCCTGCAGCTCCTGCAGCTCCTGTACCCTGTACTCCTGTACTCCTGCAGCTCCTGTACCCCATACTCCTGCAGCTCCTGTACCCTGTACTCCTGTACTCCTGCAGCTCCTGTACCCTGTACTCCTGTACTCCTGCAGCTCCTGTACCCCGTACTCCTGTACTCCTGCAGCTCCTGTACCCTGTATTCCTGTACTCCTGCAGCTCCTGTACCCTGTACCCTGTACTCCTGCAGCTCCTGTACCCTGTACTCCTGTACTCCTGCAGCTCCTGTACCCCGTACTCCTGCAGCTCCTGTACCCTGTACTCCTGTACTCCTGCAGCTCCTGTACCCTGTACTCCTGCAGCTCCTGTACCCTGTACTCCTGCAGCTCCTGTACCCTGTACTCCTGCAGCTCCTGTACCCTGTACTCCTGCAGCTCCTGTACCCTGTACTCCTGTACTCCTGCAGCTCCTGTACCCTGTACTCCTGTACTCCTGCAGCTCCTGTACCCCATACCCTGCAGCTCCTGTACCCCGTACTCCTGTACTCCTGCAGCTCCTGTACCCTGTACTCCTGTACTCCTGCAGCTCCTGTACCCTGTACTCCTGTACTCCTGCAGCTCCTGTACCCTGTACTCCTGTACTCCTGCAGCTCCTGTACCCTGTACTCCTGTACTCCTGCAGCTCCTGTACCCTGTACTCCTGCAGCTCCTGTACCCTGTACTCCTGCAGCTCCTGTACCCTGTACTCCTGTACTCCTGCAGCTCCTGTACCCTGTACTCCTGTACTCCTGCAGCTCCTGTACCCTGTACTCCTGTACTCCTGCAGCTCCTGTACCCTGTACCTCGTACTCCTGCAGCTCCTGTACCCCATCTCTGGACGGGGACCAGCTCCGCAAGGCTGAGAGGAGAAAGCGGCCTGCCGGGAGGGAGAAAGGGCGGCTTCGGGCCTGGTGCTGGAGAGGAGAGGACAGAGCTGCCCTGGGGCACGCCAGCCTCTGTCACCTCAGCGTGGCTGGGTCCCGGGCCCGTGGCCACATTCCCGGCGGGCGCAGTGAGAGCTGGCACGCGGCCGCCCAGCGCCAAGTCACCGCTTTGTTTTTGAGGAAAATTAGATTTTCGTGTTGTTGTTTTTTAATTCAGCCACCAGGATGCTGACTTCACTGAAAGGACTTTCACGTCGTCGGGGGAACAAACCTTCTGCACTTGGAGGGCTGAGGGTGGAGGGCGAAAAGGAGTCCAGTGCAGTGCGTGAGGGTGCCTGGTGGGGAGGGGAGGGTGGGAGCGAGCAGGGTTCGGGAGCAACCGGAAGAGGGGAGTGAGGGGAAGTGTCTGCCCCAGGCCAGAGCGGTGAACCCCAAGGCATGAGCACTGCCAGCCGCCCTCCCCCCTCCCACTGGCCACTACAAGGTCCCGGGGCTGGAGGCAGGGTGGGGCGATGCCCCCCGAGTCCACAGGTGAGAGGTCCAGGGACTCGGAGTGGACAGGTAGGCATGGCTGCAGCCGAGGGGGCAGGAGTGTGAGTCTGTTTCTGCCGCAGGCCGGGAAGGTTCCAGGAAGCTGTAGGAGGCGCAGCAGGGCCAGGCCGCGTGAGAGCAGGGGGCCTTTGCAGCTGCTCGGCCCAGGCCTGGGCTCAGGCTCCCTGAGAGTGGACAGCCTGCGGCCCACGCACGGCTGGACCCGGAGTCCCCTGAGGGAGGGCAGGCGGGCGGCCCGGGACCTCAGCACTGTCCCCTGTCCCCGTCCTCCTAGCGGTTCCCCTGTCCTGTCCACCTGCTGGCCCTGGAGGCTGTGGTCAGACAGCCGGGCCAGTGAGTCCAGACCCCGAGTCTCCCTGAGTCCTTCCCCCACAAAAGGACCAGGGCTGATGGCCAGGACATGAGGTGGGCAGAGGACAGTGGCTGCCACCTTGACTGTCCCCAGGTCTGTGAGGCCAGCTTTCCAGGAGAGGGGACGCCATGGGCCACCCTGGGCCACCCTGTCCCCAGGCCCGTGAGGCAGCTCTGGAGAGGGGACGCCAGGTGGCAGGGGACAGGCCTGGACTGAAGCTCACTGTCTCTTTAGCTGATTTTATTTTCTTCCTCTTCCTCTCTCCCTCTTCTCTCCGCTTAAAGATTACATTTAATATCTGTTTCCCAGCAGTCTACAAACTGACATCATCCACTCATAAAGCGGAAAGCTTTGCTTTTTTAAGCTTCAAGCTGAATAACAAATTGCCACAGATGACAGCAGAAAGAATAACAGAACGGAATCAAAAGGAAACCATTGTCAACAGAAGCCCCCCGCTGAGGAATTTCAATTTCATATATCTAATTATCCCTGTCAGTCGGAGGGGCTGACAAAAAGCAGTCTTTGTTCTGGCACTGCCTCCCGCATCTCACTCTCAATTAATTCCGGCACAGAAATATGACTAATTGTCTCTGCCCAGCTCCCGAGCTCTGTGCATGTTCATGAGAACGAGAACGCCGTGCAGGCTGCGCCGGCCGGTGACAGGGAGCACAATGGACTCGGGGTAGGGTGACCGCCGGCTTCTGCAGCCGGGGACCAGGGGACACCCCCGCACCACGACCCTCAGGGCCGTGTGACCGTGACGCTGAGGAGGGAGTGGACGGGACCCTCGGCCAGGGGACCCCCCACACCATGACCCTCGGCCAGGGGACCAGGGGACCCCCCCCCACACCACGACCCTCGGGGCCGGGTGACCGTGACGCTGAGGAGGGAGTGGACGGGACTCTCGGGTGGGGAGCTGCCCGCCCCCATCCCCAGCCCCTCTCGGACCCCAGGCTGCTTTGCTCATAGCCTCTAAACCCCGGAGAATGAGAGCCATTCACTAGCAAGGAGACATTTTTTGGAGCCTAATCATATTGTCAAGGTTACTCATAAAGGC
>NC_080176.1:95199901-95252401 GCF_950295315.1 Erinaceus europaeus | reverse complement strand
GGCAGAGAAAGAGAGAGGAAGCAGAGAAAGAGAGAGAGGAAGCAGAGAAAGAGAGAGAGGAAGCAGAGAAAGAGAGAGAGGAAGCAGAGAAAGAGAGAGAGGAAGCAGAGAAAGAGAGAGGAAGCAGAGAAAGAGAGAGAGGAGGCAGAGAAAGAGAGAGGAGGCAGAGAAAGAGAGAGAGGAAGCAGAGAAAGAGAGAGGAAGCAGAGAGAGAGGAAGCAGAGAGAGAGGAAGCAGAGAGAGAGAGGAAGCAGAGAGAGAGAGGAAGCAGAGAAACAGAGAGGAAGCAGAGAGAGAGAGGAAGCAGAGAAAGAGAGAGGAAGCAGAGAGAGAGAGGAGGAGGCAGAGAGAGAGAGAGGAGGCAGAGAGAGAGAGGAGGCAGAGAAAGAGAGAGAGGAAGCAGAGAGAGAGAGAGAGGAGGCAGTAGAGCCCCACATCCCATGGGGCAGGGCCGCCCACCACACAGGAGAAAACTTCCTGCTACCCGTCTTCTCTCCTTCTCTCTCCTCCTCTCCCTGTCTCTAGCTCTCATGACAAAAACGGGGAGGAAGACTCAGGGCCGGGGAGCCAGCCTGCCTGCGAGAGCCCTCAGCTCTCAGCCCTGGCACCACATGGGAGCTCCACGGGACAGGGGGGCTGCCGGGGCTGGAGCAGAGCTGCAATGTCCCTCCCCCTCTGTCTCTTCCTCACCCTGAAGTGAACAGAATGAAACAGCCAGACAAGAATGGTAAAACCACATATGCTTGAGGTCCCAGGGCAGCTTGACACGAATAGTGAAACAATGATCATAAATGTTGCAGAAGAGGCCAGGCAGTGGTGCTCCTCGCTGAGCACACGTTACAACCCGGGTTCAAGCCCCCAGTCCCCACCTGCAGTGGGAAGCTTCACAAGTGGTGAAGGGCTGCGGGTGTCTCTGTCTCCCTCCCTCCCTCTCTACTCGCCCTCCCCTCTCAATTTCTCTCTGTGTCTATCCAATAATAAATAAACTAAGTAAAAGAAATGCAAATACATTTTGACTTAAAAATAAATAATATACCATAAAGAGTTTTGGTCCAAGGAGCCAGGCAGTGGTGCACCTGGCTAAGCACACACATTATAATGTGCAAGGACTTGGGTTCAAGGCCCTGCTCCCCAGCTGCAGGGGTGAAGCTTCATGAGTGGCAAAGCATGGTTGCAGGTGTCTCTCTGTCTCTCTCCCTATCTATCTTCTCCTCCTCTCTCAATTTTTCTCTGTCTCTATCCAGTAATAAGTAAGTAAGCAGATAAATAAAGTTGTTCCAGATTCCCAAAAGGGAAGAAATGTTAGGGGAAGATGACCAGAGGCTCTGAACCCCATTCCATCAAGACCCAGAGAGAGAAAAGGAGAAAAGGAGGGACATTCAGAAGTAGTAACAGGTGTTGGTGTGGCTCAGAAAGGAAGAGAAGGCAGGGCCATAGGAAATATGGACAAAAATATATAAATACAGGTAGTCATAGAAATAACAGTAGCCCCTATCTGTGTGACCTGGGGAGAACCACTGCAGTTTCCAGTGGAGGGAATGGGGACTCCGAGCTCTGTGTGGGAATGAGGTGGAGTTATACCCTGTTGTCTTATAATTTTGTAAGTCAATATTAAATCACCAATAAAAATAAAGATACAGAAAATAAAAGGAGGAGGAAAGAAAGAGAAGGAAGAGAAAGAAACAGGAAAGAGGGGCGGTAGTGCAGCGGGTTAAGCGCACGTGGCACGAAGCGCAAGGACTGATGTAAGGATCCGGGTTCGAGCCCTCGGCTCCCCACCTGCAGGGGCGTCGCTTCACAGATGGTGAAGCAAGTCTGCAGGTGTCTGTCTTTCTCTCCCCCTCTCTCTCTGTCTCCCCCTCCTCTCTCCATTTGTCTCTGTCCTGTCCAATGATGATGATATCAATAACAACAATAATAATAACCACAACAATGATAAAACAAGGCCAACAAAAGGGAAAAAATAGCCTCCGTGTGCAGTGGATTCATGGTGCAAGCACCAAGCTCCAGCAATAACCCTGGAGGCAAAAATAATAATAATAAACATATAAAATAAAAGAAACAGGAAAGAAATGAGGAAAGGAAGGAAGATGAGGAGGAGCAGGAGGAGAAGAAAGAGGAGGAGGACGAGGAGGAGGAGGAGGAGAAAGAGGAGGAGGAGGAGAAGGAGGAGGAGGAGAAGGAGGAGGAGGAGAAGGAGGAGGAGGATCAGGAGGAGGAGGAGAAGGAGGAGGAGGAGAAGGAGGAGAAGGAGGAGGAGGAGAAGGAGGAGGAGGAGGAGAAGGAGGAGAAGGAGGAGGAGGAGAAGGAGGAGAAGGAGGAGGAGGAGAAGGAGGAGGAGGAGAAGGAGGAGGAGGAGAAGGAGGAGGAGGAGGAGAAGGAGGAGGAGAAGGAGGAGGAGGAGGAGGAGGAGGAGGATCAGGAGGAGGAGGAGAAGGAGGAGGAGGAGAAGGAGGAGGAGGAGAAGGAGGAGGAGGAGAAGGAGGAGGAGGAGAAGGAGGAGGAGGAGAAGGAGGAGGAGGAGAAGGAGGAGGAGGAGAAGGAGGAGGAGGAGAAGGAGGAGGAGGAGAAGGAGGAGGAGGAGAAGGAGGAGGAGGAGGAGAAGGAGGAGGAGAAGGAGAAGCAGGAGAAGGAGAAGGAGGAGAAGGAGGAGGAGAAGGAGACAGAGGAGGAGGAGAAGGAGAAGGAGGAGGAGAAGGAGGAGGAGAGGAGGAGGAGGAGAAGGAGGAGGAGGAGGAGAAGGAGGAGGAGGAGGAGGAGAAGGAGGAGGAGGAGGAGGAGGAGGAGGAGAAGGAGGAAGAGAAGGAGGAGGAGGAGGAGGAGGAGGAGGAGGAGAAGGAGGAGGAGAAGGAGGAGGAGAAGGAGGAGGAGGAGAAGGAGGAGAAGGAGGAGGAGAAGGAGGAGGAGAAGGAGGAGGAGAAGGAGGAGGAGAAGGAGGAGGAGGAGAAGGAGGAGGAGGAGAAGGAGGAGAAGGAGGAGGAGGAGAAGGAGGAGAAGGAGGAGGAGAAGGAGGAGAAGGAGGAGGAGGAGGAGAAGGAGGAGGAGAAGGAGGAGGAGGAGAAGAAGCAGGAGGAGGAGGAGAAGGAGGAGGAGAAGGAGGAGGAGAAGGAGGAGGAGAAGGAGGAGGAGGAGAAGGAGGAGGAGGAGAAGGAGGAGGAGGAGAAGGAGGAGAAGGAGGAGGAGAAGGAGGAGAAGGAGGAGGAGGAGGAGGAGAAGGAGGAGGAGGAGAAGAAGCAGGAGGAGGAGGAGAAGGAGGAGGAGAGGAGGAGGAGGAGGAGGAGAAGGAGGAGGAGAAGGAGGAGGAGAAGGAGGAGGAGAAGGAGGAGGAGGAGAAGGAGGAGGAGGAGAAGGAGGAGGAGGAGAAGGAGGAGGAGGAGAAGGAGGAGGAGGAGAAGGAGGAGGAGGAGAAGGAGGAGGAGGAGGAGAAGGAGGAGGAGAAGGAGAAGCAGGAGAAGGAGAAGGAGGAGAAGGAGGAGGAGAAGGAGACAGAGGAGGAGGAGAAGGAGAAGGAGGAGGAGAAGGAGGAGGAGAGGAGGAGGAGGAGAAGGAGGAGGAGGAGGAGAAGGAGGAGGAGGAGGAGGAGAAGGAGGAGGAGGAGGAGAAGGAGGAGGAGAAGGAGGAGGAGAAGGAGGAGGAGGAGGAGGAGGAGAAGGAGGAGGAGAAGGAGGAGGAGAAGGAGGAGGAGAAGGAGGAGGAGAAGGAGGAGGAGAAGGAGGAGGAGAAGGAGGAGGAGGAGAAGGAGGAGGAGGAGAAGGAGGAGAAGGAGGAGGAGAAGGAGGAGAAGGAGGAGGAGGAGGAGAAGGAGGAGGAGAAGGAGGAGGAGGAGAAGAAGCAGGAGGAGGAGGAGAAGGAGGAGGAGGGGAAGGGAAAAGGAGGAGGGAAAGGAAGGAGCAGGAGGAGGCCCAGCCCAGGTGGCCTGCGGAGCCTGAGGGAACAGCCCCGGGTGCCGGCCGCCCCGCCAGATTTGCCCGCTGCAGCCTGATGTGCCCCTGCGTCTTCCGTGAGGTGGGAGCGGGGTCTGAACGTGGGGGCCGACGGCTGGGTGGAGGGCGCAGGGCCCAGGCTGAGTAGATGGGGCGCTGGACCCTGAGCCGAGGGGCTCAGCTGGGGAGGGCAGTGGCTCAGGCGCAGGAGTCATCCTCTTCTCAGCAGCTCCTCAGCAGTTGCCTGTGTCCCTGCAGGGCTCACAGCTCTGGGCCTGCCTAGCCTCGAGCGGTGCAAGGCCTGCGCTGCCATGCTGAGCAGGCTCTCTGGCCCTTCTGGGAGCTTCTCTGACCTGACCTGAGGACAGGAGGCCCACAGGGCAGGTAGGGGTGGCCCAGGGGAGGGTGCAGCTCTCTTGGGGAAGGGCTCCAGTACTCAGAGACACACACTGCCTCCCACCCACAGGCCTGCTGCTCAGTGTGGGGGCTGCAGTGGGGGATGCAGTGGGGTTGCAGTGAGGGATGCAGTGGGGATGCAGTGAGTGGGGGCTGCAGGGGCTGCAGTGGGGGCTGCAGTGGGGATGCAGTGAGTGGGGGATGCAGTGGGGGTGAAGTGGGGATGCAGTGGGGCCTTCAGTGGGGGTGCAGTGGGGGGTGCAGTGGGGGCTGCAGTGGGGTGCAGTGGGGGCTGCAGTGGGGGTGCAGTGGGGGTGCAGTGGGGGTGCAGTGGGGGGTGCAGTGGGGGGTGCAGTGGGGATGCAGTGGGGATGCAGTGGGGGGTGCAGTGGGGGTGCAGTGGGGGTGCAGTGGGGGCTGCAGTGGGGGATGCAGTGGGGGTGCAGTGGGGATTCAGTGGGGGCTGCAGTGGGGGCTGCAGTGGGGATGCAGTGCGGGTGCAGTGCGGGTGCAGTGGGGTGCAGTGGGGGTGCAGTGGGGCTGCAGTGGGGGGTGCAGTGGGGGTGCAGTGGGGGATGCAGTGGGGGATGCAGTGGGGGTGCAGTGAGTGGGGGATGCAGTGAGTGGGGGATGCAGTGGGGATGCAGTGGGGCCTTCAGTGGGGGTGCAGTGGGGGCTGCAGTGGGGGTGCAGTGGGGGATGCAGTGGGGGTGCAGTGGGGATGCAGTGGGGATGCAGTGGGGATGCAGTGGGGGTGCAGTGGGGATGCAGTGGGGTGCAGTGGGGGCTGCCGTGGGGGTGCAGTGGGGATGCAGTGGGGGATGCAGTGGGGGTGCAGTGGGGGTGCAGTGGGGGTGCAGTGGGGGATGCAGTTTTGACTCCCCCAGGATATGCCTGCCCAGAACATGAACCAGGACAGAGACCAGGACAGAAACCAGGACAGAGCTCGGGACAGAGACCAGGACAGAGCTCGGGACAGAAACCAGGACAGGGCTCGGGACAGAGACTAGGACAGCGACCAGGACAGAGCTCGGGACAGAGACCAGGACAGCGACCAGGACAGAGACCAGGACAGGGACCAGGACAGAGACCAGGACAGAGACCAGAACATGAACCAGGACAGAGACCAGGACAGAAACCAGGACAGGGACCAGGACAGAGACCAGGACAGAGCTCGGGACAGAGACCAGGACAGCGACCAGGACAGAGACCAGGACAGAGACCAGAACAGAGACCAGGACAGGGACCAGGACAGAGACCAGGACAGAGACCAGAACAGAGACCAGGACAGGGACCAGGACAGAGACCAGGACAGAGACCAGGACAGAGACCAGGACAGAGACCAGAACAGAGACCAGGACAGGGACCAGGACAGAGACCAGGACAGGGACCAGGACAGCGACCAGGACAGCGACCAGGACAGAGACCAGGACAGGGACCAGGACAGAGCTCAGGACAGAGACCAGGACAGAGATTGGGACAAGGACAGAGCTCGGGACAGAGACCAGGACAGAGACGAGAACATGAACCAGGACAGAGACCAGGACAGAGACCAGGACAGAGATCAGGACAGAGCTCGGGACAGAGACCAGGACAGGGATCAGAACAGAAACTAGGACAAGGACAGAGCTCGGGACAGAGACAAGGACAGAGACCAGGACAGGGACCAGGACAGGGACCAGGACAGGGACCAGGACAGGGACGAGGACAAGGACAAAGCTCAGGACAGATACCAGTAGGTGCCCTCATGCTTGCCAGGCTCTCTGTCAGGGGTGCCCACCCCATGCCCTGTCAGCCCCTGTGGCAGGTGTGTCCTCCTCAGTGATGGCTGCCTTCAGGGGAGTCACCTGCCACCTCCCAGGCCCCCGGGCCCCTGTGTCTCAGGAGCTGAGTCTAGAACGTGACTGCCTTTGTCCGCCCCCTGTGTCATGCTGCCCTGGGTGGGAGGGACGTGCCGCACCCACAGTGTCTTAGCTCCTGGTCAGCCCTCAGACGGAGGGGAGATGGTGTGGGAGGGGAGGCTGCCACAGCTCAGAGGTTCAAGCAGGTGCTGGGGTCCCGCCTGCCGTGTCCGTCCACTGCCCACCGCCAGCCCTCAGGAGGGTCACTGGTCACTGTACGCGGAGCACCGCAGACTAGGGCCAGGCCAGCAGCACGGGAAGGACCACTGCCCCCCACAGGGCCCCTCCTGGCTCTGCCGGCTGGCCCCACATTCGGTGTGCACGCCGCCCAGGCAGCATGCAAGGTGGCAGAGGGGGTCCTGGGCACAGAGCAAGCTCCAAGAAGTGGATTCAGGGGCACGGTCCTGGAGAGGAGAGGCTGCAGGGGTGCAGGTGCCGGGAGGGGGGCGGGGCACAGGCTGGGAGGAAAGAGGGAGGCCCTGCAGAGCTGGCATGGGCTCCCTGGGTGCTGTGCAGGGTGCTGAGAGAGGAGAGACCCACAACCCTGCCCACCCTCTATGGGCTCCCTGGGTGCTGTGCAGGGTGCTGAGAGAGGAGAGACCCCACAGCCCTGCTCACCCTGCATGGGCTCCTTGGGTGCTGTGCCGGGTGCTGAGAAAGGAGAGACCCACAGCCCAGCTCACCCTCCATGGGGCTCCCTGGCTGCTGTGCCTAGAGCTGAGAGAGGAGAGACCCCACAGCCCTGCCCAGCCTCCATGGGCTCCCTGGGTGCAGTGCCTGGAGCTGAGAGAGGAGAGACCCAACAGCCCTGCCCACCCTCCATGGGCTCCGTGGGTGCTGTGCAGGGTGCTGAGAGAGGAGACACCCCACAGCCCTGCCCACCCTCCATGGGCTCCCTGGGTGCTGTGCAGCGTGCTGAGAGAGGAGACACCCCACAGCCCTGCCCACCCTCCATGGGGCTCCCTGGGTGCTGTGCAGGGTGCTGAGAGAGGAGAGACCCCACAGCCCTGCCCACCCTCCATGGGCTCCCTGGGTGCTGTGCAGGGTGCTGAGAGAGGAGAAACCCCACAGCCCTGCCCACCCTCCATGGCTCCGTGGGTGCTGTGCCTGGTGCTGAGAGAGGAGAGACCCCACAGCCCTGCCTACCCTCCATGGGCTCCCTGGGTGCTGTGCATGGTGCTGAGAGAGGAGACACCCCACAGCCCTGCCCACCCTCCATGGGGCTCCCTGGGTGCTGTGCAGGGTGCTGAGAGAGGAGAGACCCCACAGCCCTGCCCACCCTCCATGGGCTCCCTGGGTGCTGTGCAGGGTGCTGAGAGAGGAGAAACCCCACAGCCCTGCCCACCCTCCATGGCTCCGTGGGTGCTGTGCCTGGTGCTGAGAGAGGAGAGACCCCACAGCCCTGCCCACCCTCCATGGGGCTCCCTGGGTGCTGTGCAGGGTGCTGAGAGAGGAGAGACCCCACAGCACTGCCCAACCTCCATGGGCTCCCTGGGTGCTGTGCAGGGTGCTGAGAGAGGAGACACCCCACAGCCTGCCCTCCCTCCACGGGCTCCCTGGGTGCTGTGCCTGGTGCTGAGAGAGGAGACACACCACAGCCCTGCCCACCCTCCATGGGCTCCATGGGTGCTGTGCCTGGTGCTGAGAGAGGAGACACCCACATCCCCGGCCACCCTCCATGGGCTCCCTGGGTGCTGTGCAGGGTGCTGAGAGAGGAGAGAACCCACATCCCCGGCCACCCTCCATGGGCTCCCTGGGTGCTGTGCCTGGTGCTGAGAGAGGAGACACCCCACAGCCCTGCCCACCCCCCATGGGCTCCCTGGGTGCTGTGCAGGGTGCTGAGAGAGGAGAGACCCCACAGCCCTGCCCAACCTCCATGGGCTCCCTTGGTGCTGTGCAGGGTGCTGAGAGAGGAGACACCCACAGCCCTGCCCACCCTCCATGGGGCTCCCTGGGTGCTGTGCAGGGTGCTGAGAGAGGAGAGACCCCACAGCCCTGCCCACCCTCCATGGGTTCCCTGGGTGCTGTGCAGGGTGCTGAGAGAGGAGACACCCCACAACCCTGCCCACCCTCCATGGGCTCCCTGGGTGCTGTGCCTGGTGCTGAGAGAGGAGAGACCCACAGCCTTGCCCACCCTCCATGGGCTCCCTGGGTGCTGTGCAGGGTGCTGAGAGAGGAGAGACCCCACAGCCCTGCCCACCCTCCATGGGTTCCCTGGGTGCTGTGCAGGGTGCTGAGAGAGGAGAGACCCCACAGCCCTGCCAACCCTCCATGGGTTCCCTGGGTGCTGTGCAGGGTGCTGAGAGAGGAGAGACCCCACAGCCCTGCCTACCCTCCATGGGGCTCCGTGGGTGCTGTGCAGGGTGCTGAGAGAGGAGACACCCCACAGCCCTGCCCACCCTCCATGGGCTCCCTGGGTGCTGTGCCTGGTGCTAAGAGAGGAGAGAACCCACAGCCTGCCCAACCTCCATGGGCTCCCTGGGTGCTGTGCAGGGTGCTGAGAGAGGACAGACCCCACAGCCCTGCCCTCCCTCTATGGGCTCCCTGGGTGCTGTGCCTGGTGCTGCGAGAGGAGAGACCCCACAGCCCTGCCCACCCTCCATGGGCTCCCTGGGTGCTGTGCAGGGTGCTGAGAGAGGAGAGGCCCCATAGCACTGCCCACCCTCCATGGGCTCCCTGGGTGCTGTGCAGGGTGCTGAGAGAGGAGACACCCACATCCCCGGCCACCCTCCATGGGCTCCCTGGGTGCTGTGCAGGGTGCTGAGAGAGGAGAGACCCCACAGCCCTGCCCACCCTCCATGGGCTCCCTGGGTGCTGTGCAGGGTGCTGAGAGAGGAGAGACCCCACAGCTCTGCCCACCCTCCATGGGCTCCCTGGGTGCTGTGCAGGGTGCTGAGAGAGGACACCCCACAACCCTGCTCACCCTCCATGGGCTCCCTGGGTGCTGTGTAGGGTGCTGAGAGAGGAGAGACCCACAGCCTTGCCCACCCTCCATGGGCTCCCTGGGTGCTATGTAAGGTACTGAGAGAGGAGAGACCCCACAGCCCTGCCCACCCTCCATGGGCTCCCTGGGTGCTGTGCAGGGTGCTGAGAGAGGAGAGACCCCACAGCCCTGCCCACCATCCATGGGTTCCCTGGGCGCTGTGCAGGGTGCTGAGAGAGGAGAGACCCCACAGCCCTGCCCACCATCCATGGGTTCCCTGGGTGCTGTGCAGGGTGCTGAGAGAGGAGAGACCCCACAGCCCTGCCCACCATCCATGGGTTCCCTGGGTGCTGTGCAGGGTGCTAAGAGGAGAGACCCCACAGCTATGCCCACCATCCATGGGGCTCCCTGGGTGCTGTGCAGGGTGCTGAGAGAGGAGAGACCCCACAGCCCTGCCCACCCTCCATGGGTTCCCTGGGTGCTGTGCAGGGTGCTGAGAGAGGAGAGACCCCACAGCCCTGCCCACCATCCATGGGTTCCCTGGGCGCTGTGCAGGGTGCTGAGAGAGGAGAGACCCCACAGCCCTGCCCACCCTCCATGGGGCTCCCTGGGTGCTGTGCAGGGTACTGAGAGAGGAGACACCCACAGCCCTGCCCACCCTCCATGGGCTCCCTGGGTGCTGTGCAGGGTGCTGAGAGAGGAGACACCCCACAGCCCTGCCCACCCTGCATGGGCTCCCTGTGTGCTGTGCCTGGTGCTAAGAGAGGAGAGACCCCACAGCCCTGCCCACCCTCCATGGGTTCCCTGGGTGCTGTGCAGGGTGCTGAGAGAGGACACCCCACAACCGTGCCCACCCTCCATGGGCTCCCTGGGTGCTGTGCCTGGTGCTGAGAGAGGAGAGACGCACAGCCTTGCCCACCCTCCATGGGCTCCCTGGGTGCTGTGTAAGGTGCTGAGAGAGGAGAGACCCCACAGCCCTGCCCACCCTCCATGGGCTCCCTGGGTGCTGTGCAGGGTGGTGAGAGAGGAGAGACCCCACAGCTCTGCCCACCCTCCATGGGGCTCCCTGGATGCTGTGCAGGGTGCTGAGAGAGGAGAGACCCCACAGCCCTGCCCACCCTCCATGGGTTCCCTGGGTGCTGTGCAGGGTGCTAAGAGAGGAGAGACCCCACAGCCCTGCCCACCCTCCATGGGGCTCTGTGGGTGCTGTGCAGGGTGCTGAGAGAGGAGACACCCCACAGCCCTGCCCACCCTCCATGGGCTCCCTGGGTGCTGTGCCTGGTGCTAAGAGAGGAGAGACCCCACAGCCTGCCCACCCTCCTTGGGCTCCGTGGGTGCTGTGCAGGGTGCTGAGAGAGGAGACAACCCACAGCCCTGCCCTCCCTCTATGGGCTCCCTGGGTGCTGTGCCTGGTGCTGAGAGAGGAGAGACCCCACAGCCCTGCCCACCCTCCATGGGCTCCCTGGGTGCTGTGCAGGGTGCTGAGAGAGGAGAGGCCCCATAGCCCTGCCCACCCTCCATGGGCTCCCTGGGTGCTGTGCAGGGTGCTGAGAGAGGAGACACCCACATCCCCAGCCACCCTCCATGGGCTCCCTGGGTGCTGTGCAGGGTGCTAAGAGAGGAGAGACCCCACAGCCCTGCCCACCCTCCATGGGCTCCCTGGGTGCTGTGCATGGTGCTGAGAGAGGAGAGACCCCACAGCCCTGCCCACCCTCCATGGGCTCCCTGGGTGCTGTGCAGGGTGCTGAGAGAGGACACCCCACAACCCTGCCCACCCTCCATGGGCTCCCTGGGTGCTGTGCCTGGTGCTGAGAGAGGAGAGACCCACAGCCTTGCCCACCCTCCATGGGCTCCCTGGGTGCTGTGTAAGGTGCTGAGAGAGGAGAGACCCCACAGCCCTGCCCACCCTCCATGGGCTCCCTGGGTGCTGTGCAGGGTGCTGAGAGAGGAGAGACCCCACAGCCCTGCCCACCATCCATGGGTTCCCTGGGTGCAGTGCAGGGTGCTGAGAGAGGAAAGACCCCACAGCCCTGCCCACCCTCCATGGGTTCCCTGGGTGCTGTGTAGGGTGCTGAAAGAGGAGAGACCCCACAGCCCTGCCCACCCTCCATGGGGCTCTGTGGGTGCTGTGCAGGGTGCTGAGAGAGGAGACACCCCACAGCCCTGCCCACCCTCCATGGGCTCCCTGGGTGCTGTGCAGGGTGCTGAGAGGAGACACCCCACAACCCTGCCCACCCTCCATGGGTTCCCTGGGTGCTGTGCAGGGTGCTGAGAGAGGAGACACCCCACAGCCCTGCCCACCCTCCATGGGCTCCCTGGGTGCTGTGCAGGGTGCTGAGAGAGGAGAGACCCCACAGCCCTGCCCACCCTCCATGGGCTCCCTGGGTGCTGTGCAGGGTGCTGTGAGAGGACACCCCACAACCCTGCCCACCCTCCATGGGCTCCCTGGGTGCTGTGCCTGGTGCTGAGAGAGGAGAGACCCACAGCCTTGCCCACCCTCCATGGGCTCCCTGGGTGCTGTGTAAGGTGCTGAGAGAGGAGAGGCCCCATAGCCCTGCCCACCCTCCATGGGCTCCCTGGGTGCTGTGCAGGGTGCTGAGAGAGGAGACATCCACATCCCCAGCCACCCTCCATGGGCTCCCTGGGTGCTGTGCAGGGTGCTAAGAGAGGAGAGACCCCACAGCCCTGCCCACCCTCCATGGGCTCCCTGGGTGCTGTGCATGGTGCTGAGAGAGGAGAGACCCCACAGCCCTGCCCACCCTCCATGGGCTCCCTGGGTGCTGTGCAGGGTGCTGAGAGAGGACACCCCACAACCCTGCCCACCCTCCATGGGCTCCCTGGGTGCTGTGCCTGGTGCTGAGAGAGGAGAGACCCACAGCCTTGCCCACCCTCCATGGGCTCCCTGGGTGCTGTGTAAGGTGCTGAGAGAGGAGAGACCCCACAGCCCTGCCCACCCTCCATGGGCTCCCTGGGTGCTGTGCAGGGTGCTGAGAGAGGAGAGACCCCCACAGCCCTGCCCACCATCCATGGGTTCCCTGGGTGCATTGCAGGGTGCTGAGAGAGGAAAGACCCCACAGCCCTGCCCACCCTCCATGGGTTCCCTGGGTGCTGTGCAGGGTGCTGAGAGAGGAGACACCCCACAGCCCTGCCCACCCTCCATGAGCTCCCTGGGTGCTGTGCAGGGTGCTGAAAGAGGAGAGACCCCACAGCCCTGCCCACCCTCCATGGGGCTCCCTGGGTGCTGTGCAGGGTGCTGAGAGAGGAGACACCCCACAGCCCTGCCCACCCTCCATGAGCTCCCTGGGTGCTGTGCAGGGTGCTGAGAGAGGAGACACCCCACAACCCTGCCCACCCTCCATGGGTTCCCTGGGTGCTGTGCAGGGTGCTGAGAGAGGAGACACCCCACAGCCCTGCCCACCCTCCATGGGCTCCCTGGGTGCTGTGCAGGGTGCTGAGAGAGGAGAGACCCCACAGCCCTGCCCACCCTCCATGGGCTCCCTGGGTGCTGTGCAGGGTGCTGAGAGAGGAGAGACCCCACAGCTCTGCCCACCCTCCATGGGGCTCCCTGGATGCTGTGCAGGGTGCTGAGAGAGGAGAGACCCCACAGCCCTGCCCACCCTCCATGGGTTCCCTGGGTGCTGTGCAGGGTGCTAAGAGAGGAGAGACCCCACAGCCCTGCCCACCCTCCATGGGGCTCTGTGGGTGCTGTGCAGGGTGCTGAGAGAGGAGACACCCCACAGCCCTGCCCACCCTCCATGGGCTCCCTGGGTGCTGTGCCTGGTGCTAAGAGAGGAGAGACCCCACAGCCTGCCCACCCTCCTTGGGCTCCGTGGGTGCTGTGCAGGGTGCTGAGAGAGGAGACAACCCACAGCCCTGCCCTCCCTCTATGGGCTCCCTGGGTGCTGTGCCTGGTGCTGAGAGAGGAGAGACCCCACAGCCCTGCCCACCCTCCATGGGCTCCCTGGGTGCTGTGCAGGGTGCTGAGAGAGGAGAGGCCCCATAGCCCTGCCCACCCTCCATGGGCTCCCTGGGTGCTGTGCAGGGTGCTGAGAGAGGAGACACCCACATCCCCAGCCACCCTCCATGGGCTCCCTGGGTGCTGTGCCTGGTGCTGAGAGAGGAGAGACCCCACAGCCCTGCCCACCCTCCATGGGCTCCCTGGGTGCTGTGCAGGGTGCTGAGAGAGGAGAGGCCCCATAGCCCTGCCCACCCTCCATGGGCTCCCTGGGTGCTGTGCAGGGTGCTGAGAGAGGAGACACCCACATCCCCAGCCACCCTCCATGGGCTCCCTGGGTGCTGTGCAGGGTGCTAAGAGAGGAGAGACCCCACAGCCCTGCCCACCCTCCATGGGCTCCCTGGGTGCTGTGCATGGTGCTGAGAGAGGAGAGACCCCACAGCCCTGCCCACCCTCCATGGGCTCCCTGGGTGCTGTGCAGGGTGCTGTGAGAGGACACCCCACAACCCTGCCCACCCTCCATGGGCTCCCTGGGTGCTGTGCCTGGTGCTGAGAGAGGAGAGACCCACAGCCTTGCCCACCCTCCATGGGCTCCCTGGGTGCTGTGTAAGGTGCTGAGAGAGGAGAGACCCCACAGCCCTGCCCACCCTCCAAGGGCTCCCTGGGTGCTGTGCAGGGTGCTGAGAGAGGAGAGACCCCACAGCTCTGCCCACCCTCCATGGGGCTCCCTGGATGCTGTGCAGGGTGCTGAGAGAGGAGAGACCCCACAGCCCTGCCCACCCTCCATGGGTTCCCTGGGTGCTGTGCAGGGTGCTAAGAGAGGAGAGACCCCACAGCCCTGCCCACCCTCCATGGGGCTCTGTGGGTGCTGTGCAGGGTGCTGAGAGAGGAGACACCCCACAGCCCTGCCCACCCTCCATGGGCTCCCTGGGTGCTGTGCCTGGTGCTAAGAGAGGAGAGACCCCACAGCCTGCCCACCCTCCTTGGGCTCCGTGGGTGCTGTGCAGGGTGCTGAGAGAGGAGACAACCCACAGCCCTGCCCTCCCTCTATGGGCTCCCTGGGTGCTGTGCCTGGTGCTGAGAGAGGAGAGACCCCACAGCCCTGCCCACCCTCCATGGGCTCCCTGGGTGCTGTGCAGGGTGCTGAGAGAGGAGAGGCCCCATAGCCCTGCCCACCCTCCATGGGCTCCCTGGGTGCTGTGCAGGGTGCTGAGAGAGGAGACACCCACATCCCCAGCCACCCTCCATGGGCTCCCTGGGTGCTGTGCAGGGTGCTAAGAGAGGAGAGACCCCACAGCCCTGCCCACCCTCCATGGGCTCCCTGGGTGCTGTGCATGGTGCTGAGAGAGGAGAGACCCCACAGCCCTGCCCACCCTCCATGGGCTCCCTGGGTGCTGTGCAGGGTGCTGAGAGAGGACACCCCACAACCCTGCCCACCCTCCATGGGCTCCCTGGGTGCTGTGCCTGGTGCTGAGAGAGGAGAGACCCACAGCCTTGCCCACCCTCCATGGGCTCCCTGGGTGCTGTGTAAGGTGCTGAGAGAGGAGAGACCCCACAGCCCTGCCCACCCTCCATGGGCTCCCTGGGTGCTGTGCAGGGTGCTGAGAGAGGAGAGACCCCACAGCCCTGCCCACCATCCATGGGTTCCCTGGGTGCAGTGCAGGGTGCTGAGAGAGGAAAGACCCCACAGCCCTGCCCACCCTCCATGGGTTCCCTGGGTGCTGTGTAGGGTGCTGAAAGAGGAGAGACCCCACAGCCCTGCCCACCCTCCATGGGGCTCTGTGGGTGCTGTGCAGGGTGCTGAGAGAGGAGACACCCCACAGCCCTGCCCACCCTCCATGGGCTCCCTGGGTGCTGTGCAGGGTGCTGAGAGGAGACACCTCACAACCCTGCCCACCCTCCATGGGTTCCCTGGGTGCTGTGCAGGGTGCTGAGAGAGGAGACACCCCACAGCCCTGCCCACCCTCCATGGGCTCCCTGGGTGCTGTGCAGGGTGCTGAGAGAGGAGAGACCCCACAGCCCTGCCCACCCTCCATGGGCTCCCTGGGTGCTGTGCAGGGTGCTGTGAGAGGACACCCCACAACCCTGCCCACCCTCCATGGGCTCCCTGGGTGCTGTGCCTGGTGCTGAGAGAGGAGAGACCCACAGCCTTGCCCACCCTCCATGGGCTCCCTGGGTGCTGTGTAAGGTGCTGAGAGAGGAGAGGCCCCATAGCCCTGCCCACCCTCCATGGGCTCCCTGGGTGCTGTGCAGGGTGCTGAGAGAGGAGACATCCACATCCCCAGCCACCCTCCATGGGCTCCCTGGGTGCTGTGCAGGGTGCTAAGAGAGGAGAGACCCCACAGCCCTGCCCACCCTCCATGGGCTCCCTGGGTGCTGTGCATGGTGCTGAGAGAGGAGAGACCCCACAGCCCTGCCCACCCTCCATGGGCTCCCTGGGTGCTGTGCAGGGTGCTGAGAGAGGACACCCCACAACCCTGCCCACCCTCCATGGGCTCCCTGGGTGCTGTGCCTGGTGCTGAGAGAGGAGAGACCCACAGCCTTGCCCACCCTCCATGGGCTCCCTGGGTGCTGTGTAAGGTGCTGAGAGAGGAGAGACCCCACAGCCCTGCCCACCCTCCATGGGCTCCCTGGGTGCTGTGCAGGGTGCTGAGAGAGGAGAGACCCCCACAGCCCTGCCCACCATCCATGGGTTCCCTGGGTGCATTGCAGGGTGCTGAGAGAGGAAAGACCCCACAGCCCTGCCCACCCTCCATGGGTTCCCTGGGTGCTGTGTAGGGTGCTGAAAGAGGAGAGACCCCACAGCCCTGCCCACCCTCCATGGGGCTCCCTGGGTGCTGTGCAGGGTGCTGAGAGAGGAGACACCCCACAGCCCTGCCCACCCTCCATGGGCTCCCTGGGTGCTGTGCAGGGTGCTGAGAGAGGAGACACCCCACAACCCTGCCCACCCTCCATGGGTTCCCTGGGTGCTGTGCAGGGTGCTGAGAGAGGAGACACCCCACAGCCCTGCCCACCCTCCATGGGCTCCCTGGGTGCTGTGCAGGGTGCTGAGAGAGGAGAGACCCCACAGCCCTGCCCACCCTCCATGGGCTCCCTGGGTGCTGTGCAGGGTGCTGTGAGAGGACACCCCACAACCCTGCCCACCCTCCATGGGCTCCCTGGGTGCTGTGCCTGGTGCTGAGAGAGGAGAGACCCACAGCCTTGCCCACCCTCCATGGGCTCCCTGGGTGCTGTGCAGGGTGCTGAGAGAGGAGAGACCCACAGCCCAGCTCACCCTCCATGGGGCTCCCTGGCTGCTGTGCCTAGAGCTGAGAGAGGAGAGACCCCACAGCCCTGCCCAGCCTCCATGGGCTCCCTGGGTGCAGTGCCTGGAGCTGAGAGAGGAGAGACCCAACAGCCCTGCCCACCCTCCATGGGCTCCGTGGGTGCTGTGCAGGGTGCTGAAAGAGGAGAGACCCCACAGCCCTGCCCACCCTCCATGGGGCTCCCTGGGTGCTGTGCAGGGTGCTGAGAGAGGAGACACCCCACAGCCCTGCTCACCCTCCATGAGCTCCCTGGGTGCTGTGCAGGGTGCTGAGAGAGGAGACACCCCACAACCCTGCCCACCCTCCATGGGTTCCCTGGGTGCTGTGCAGGGTGCTGAGAGAGGAGACACCCCACAGCCCTGCCCACCCTCCATGGGCTCCCTGGGTGCTGTGCAGGGTGCTGAGAGAGGAGAGACCCCACAGCCCTGCCCACCCTCCATGGGCTCCCTGGGTGCTGTGCAGGGTGCTGAGAGAGGAGAGACCCCACAGCTCTGCCCACCCTCCATGGGGCTCCCTGGATGCTGTGCAGGGTGCTGAGAGAGGAGAGACCCCACAGCCCTGCCCACCCTCCATGGGTTCCCTGGGTGCTGTGCAGGGTGCTAAGAGAGGAGAGACCCCACAGCCCTGCCCACCCTCCATGGGGCTCTGTGGGTGCTGTGCAGGGTGCTGAGAGAGGAGACACCCCACAGCCCTGCCCACCCTCCATGGGCTCCCTGGGTGCTGTGCCTGGTGCTAAGAGAGGAGAGACCCCACAGCCTGCCCACCCTCCTTGGGCTCCGTGGGTGCTGTGCAGGGTGCTGAGAGAGGAGACAACCCACAGCCCTGCCCTCCCTCTATGGGCTCCCTGGGTGCTGTGCAGGGTGCTGAGAGAGGAGAGGCCCCATAGCCCTGCCCACCCTCCATGGGCTCCCTGGGTGCTGTGCAGGGTGCTGAGAGAGGAGACACCCACATCCCCAGCCACCCTCCATGGGCTCCCTGGGTGCTGTGCCTGGTGCTGAGAGAGGAGAGACCCCACAGCCCTGCCCACCCTCCATGGGCTCCCTGGGTGCTGTGCAGGGTGCTGAGAGAGGAGAGGCCCCATAGCCCTGCCCACCCTCCATGGGCTCCCTGGGTGCTGTGCAGGGTGCTGAGAGAGGAGACACCCACATCCCCAGCCACCCTCCATGGGCTCCCTGGGTGCTGTGCAGGGTGCTAAGAGAGGAGAGACCCCACAGCCCTGCCCACCCTCCATGGGCTCCCTGGGTGCTGTGCATGGTGCTGAGAGAGGAGAGACCCCACAGCCCTGCCCACCCTCCATGGGCTCCCTGGGTGCTGTGCAGGGTGCTGTGAGAGGACACCCCACAACCCTGCCCACCCTCCATGGGCTCCCTGGGTGCTGTGCCTGGTGCTGAGAGAGGAGAGACCCACAGCCTTGCCCACCCTCCATGGGCTCCCTGGGTGCTGTGTAAGGTGCTGAGAGAGGAGAGACCCCACAGCCCTGCCCACCCTCCAAGGGCTCCCTGGGTGCTGTGCAGGGTGCTGAGAGAGGAGAGACCCCACAGCTCTGCCCACCCTCCATGGGGCTCCCTGGATGCTGTGCAGGGTGCTGAGAGAGGAGAGACCCCACAGCCCTGCCCACCCTCCATGGGTTCCCTGGGTGCTGTGCAGGGTGCTAAGAGAGGAGAGACCCCACAGCCCTGCCCACCCTCCATGGGCTCCCTGGGTGCTGTGCAGGGTGCTGAGAGAGGAGAGGCCCCATAGCCCTGCCCACCCTCCATGGGCTCCCTGGGTGCTGTGCAGGGTGCTGAGAGAGGAGACACCCACATCCCCAGCCACCCTCCATGGGCTCCCTGGGTGCTGTGCAGGGTGCTAAGAGAGGAGAGACCCCACAGCCCTGCCCACCCTCCATGGGCTCCCTGGGTGCTGTGCATGGTGCTGAGAGAGGAGAGACCCCACAGCCCTGCCCACCCTCCATGGGCTCCCTGGGTGCTGTGCAGGGTGCTGAGAGAGGACACCCCACAACCCTGCCCACCCTCCATGGGCTCCCTGGGTGCTGTGCCTGGTGCTGAGAGAGGAGAGACCCACAGCCTTGCCCACCCTCCATGGGCTCCCTGGGTGCTGTGTAAGGTGCTGAGAGAGGAGAGACCCCACAGCCCTGCCCACCCTCCATGGGCTCCCTGGGTGCTGTGCAGGGTGCTGAGAGAGGAGAGACCCCACAGCCCTGCCCACCATCCATGGGTTCCCTGGGTGCAGTGCAGGGTGCTGAGAGAGGAAAGACCCCACAGCCCTGCCCACCCTCCATGGGTTCCCTGGGTGCTGTGTAGGGTGCTGAAAGAGGAGAGACCCCACAGCCCTGCCCACCCTCCATGGGGCTCTGTGGGTGCTGTGCAGGGTGCTGAGAGAGGAGACACCCCACAGCCCTGCCCACCCTCCATGGGCTCCCTGGGTGCTGTGCAGGGTGCTGAGAGGAGACACCCCACAACCCTGCCCACCCTCCATGGGTTCCCTGGGTGCTGTGCAGGGTGCTGAGAGAGGAGACACCCCACAGCCCTGCCCACCCTCCATGGGCTCCCTGGGTGCTGTGCAGGGTGCTGAGAGAGGAGAGACCCCACAGCCCTGCCCACCCTCCATGGGCTCCCTGGGTGCTGTGCAGGGTGCTGTGAGAGGACACCCCACAACCCTGCCCACCCTCCATGGGCTCCCTGGGTGCTGTGCCTGGTGCTGAGAGAGGAGAGACCCACAGCCTTGCCCACCCTCCATGGGCTCCCTGGGTGCTGTGTAAGGTGCTGAGAGAGGAGAGGCCCCATAGCCCTGCCCACCCTCCATGGGCTCCCTGGGTGCTGTGCAGGGTGCTGAGAGAGGAGACATCCACATCCCCAGCCACCCTCCATGGGCTCCCTGGGTGCTGTGCAGGGTGCTAAGAGAGGAGAGACCCCACAGCCCTGCCCACCCTCCATGGGCTCCCTGGGTGCTGTGCATGGTGCTGAGAGAGGAGAGACCCCACAGCCCTGCCCACCCTCCATGGGCTCCCTGGGTGCTGTGCAGGGTGCTGAGAGAGGACACCCCACAACCCTGCCCACCCTCCATGGGCTCCCTGGGTGCTGTGCCTGGTGCTGAGAGAGGAGAGACCCACAGCCTTGCCCACCCTCCATGGGCTCCCTGGGTGCTGTGTAAGGTGCTGAGAGAGGAGAGACCCCACAGCCCTGCCCACCCTCCATGGGCTCCCTGGGTGCTGTGCAGGGTGCTGAGAGAGGAGAGACCCCCACAGCCCTGCCCACCATCCATGGGTTCCCTGGGTGCATTGCAGGGTGCTGAGAGAGGAAAGACCCCACAGCCCTGCCCACCCTCCATGGGTTCCCTGGGTGCTGTGCAGGGTGCTGAGAGAGGAGACACCCCACAGCCCTGCCCACCCTCCATGAGCTCCCTGGGTGCTGTGCAGGGTGCTGAAAGAGGAGAGACCCCACAGCCCTGCCCACCCTCCATGGGGCTCCCTGGGTGCTGTGCAGGGTGCTGAGAGAGGAGACACCCCACAGCCCTGCCCACCCTCCATGAGCTCCCTGGGTGCTGTGCAGGGTGCTGAGAGAGGAGACACCCCACAACCCTGCCCACCCTCCATGGGTTCCCTGGGTGCTGTGCAGGGTGCTGAGAGAGGAGACACCCCACAGCCCTGCCCACCCTCCATGGGCTCCCTGGGTGCTGTGCAGGGTGCTGAGAGAGGAGAGACCCCACAGCCCTGCCCACCCTCCATGGGCTCCCTGGGTGCTGTGCAGGGTGCTGAGAGAGGAGAGACCCCACAGCTCTGCCCACCCTCCATGGGGCTCCCTGGATGCTGTGCAGGGTGCTGAGAGAGGAGAGACCCCACAGCCCTGCCCACCCTCCATGGGTTCCCTGGGTGCTGTGCAGGGTGCTAAGAGAGGAGAGACCCCACAGCCCTGCCCACCCTCCATGGGGCTCTGTGGGTGCTGTGCAGGGTGCTGAGAGAGGAGACACCCCACAGCCCTGCCCACCCTCCATGGGCTCCCTGGGTGCTGTGCCTGGTGCTAAGAGAGGAGAGACCCCACAGCCTGCCCACCCTCCTTGGGCTCCGTGGGTGCTGTGCAGGGTGCTGAGAGAGGAGACAACCCACAGCCCTGCCCTCCCTCTATGGGCTCCCTGGGTGCTGTGCCTGGTGCTGAGAGAGGAGAGACCCCACAGCCCTGCCCACCCTCCATGGGCTCCCTGGGTGCTGTGCAGGGTGCTGAGAGAGGAGAGGCCCCATAGCCCTGCCCACCCTCCATGGGCTCCCTGGGTGCTGTGCAGGGTGCTGAGAGAGGAGACACCCACATCCCCAGCCACCCTCCATGGGCTCCCTGGGTGCTGTGCCTGGTGCTGAGAGAGGAGAGACCCCACAGCCCTGCCCACCCTCCATGGGCTCCCTGGGTGCTGTGCAGGGTGCTGAGAGAGGAGAGGCCCCATAGCCCTGCCCACCCTCCATGGGCTCCCTGGGTGCTGTGCAGGGTGCTGAGAGAGGAGACACCCACATCCCCAGCCACCCTCCATGGGCTCCCTGGGTGCTGTGCAGGGTGCTAAGAGAGGAGAGACCCCACAGCCCTGCCCACCCTCCATGGGCTCCCTGGGTGCTGTGCATGGTGCTGAGAGAGGAGAGACCCCACAGCCCTGCCCACCCTCCATGGGCTCCCTGGGTGCTGTGCAGGGTGCTGTGAGAGGACACCCCACAACCCTGCCCACCCTCCATGGGCTCCCTGGGTGCTGTGCCTGGTGCTGAGAGAGGAGAGACCCACAGCCTTGCCCACCCTCCATGGGCTCCCTGGGTGCTGTGTAAGGTGCTGAGAGAGGAGAGACCCCACAGCCCTGCCCACCCTCCAAGGGCTCCCTGGGTGCTGTGCAGGGTGCTGAGAGAGGAGAGACCCCACAGCTCTGCCCACCCTCCATGGGGCTCCCTGGATGCTGTGCAGGGTGCTGAGAGAGGAGAGACCCCACAGCCCTGCCCACCCTCCATGGGTTCCCTGGGTGCTGTGCAGGGTGCTAAGAGAGGAGAGACCCCACAGCCCTGCCCACCCTCCATGGGGCTCTGTGGGTGCTGTGCAGGGTGCTGAGAGAGGAGACACCCCACAGCCCTGCCCACCCTCCATGGGCTCCCTGGGTGCTGTGCCTGGTGCTAAGAGAGGAGAGACCCCACAGCCTGCCCACCCTCCTTGGGCTCCGTGGGTGCTGTGCAGGGTGCTGAGAGAGGAGACAACCCACAGCCCTGCCCTCCCTCTATGGGCTCCCTGGGTGCTGTGCCTGGTGCTGAGAGAGGAGAGACCCCACAGCCCTGCCCACCCTCCATGGGCTCCCTGGGTGCTGTGCAGGGTGCTGAGAGAGGAGAGGCCCCATAGCCCTGCCCACCCTCCATGGGCTCCCTGGGTGCTGTGCAGGGTGCTGAGAGAGGAGACACCCACATCCCCAGCCACCCTCCATGGGCTCCCTGGGTGCTGTGCAGGGTGCTAAGAGAGGAGAGACCCCACAGCCCTGCCCACCCTCCATGGGCTCCCTGGGTGCTGTGCATGGTGCTGAGAGAGGAGAGACCCCACAGCCCTGCCCACCCTCCATGGGCTCCCTGGGTGCTGTGCAGGGTGCTGAGAGAGGACACCCCACAACCCTGCCCACCCTCCATGGGCTCCCTGGGTGCTGTGCCTGGTGCTGAGAGAGGAGAGACCCACAGCCTTGCCCACCCTCCATGGGCTCCCTGGGTGCTGTGTAAGGTGCTGAGAGAGGAGAGACCCCACAGCCCTGCCCACCCTCCATGGGCTCCCTGGGTGCTGTGCAGGGTGCTGAGAGAGGAGAGACCCCACAGCCCTGCCCACCATCCATGGGTTCCCTGGGTGCAGTGCAGGGTGCTGAGAGAGGAAAGACCCCACAGCCCTGCCCACCCTCCATGGGTTCCCTGGGTGCTGTGTAGGGTGCTGAAAGAGGAGAGACCCCACAGCCCTGCCCACCCTCCATGGGGCTCTGTGGGTGCTGTGCAGGGTGCTGAGAGAGGAGACACCCCACAGCCCTGCCCACCCTCCATGGGCTCCCTGGGTGCTGTGCAGGGTGCTGAGAGGAGACACCCCACAACCCTGCCCACCCTCCATGGGTTCCCTGGGTGCTGTGCAGGGTGCTGAGAGAGGAGACACCCCACAGCCCTGCCCACCCTCCATGGGCTCCCTGGGTGCTGTGCAGGGTGCTGAGAGAGGAGAGACCCCACAGCCCTGCCCACCCTCCATGGGCTCCCTGGGTGCTGTGCAGGGTGCTGTGAGAGGACACCCCACAACCCTGCCCACCCTCCATGGGCTCCCTGGGTGCTGTGCCTGGTGCTGAGAGAGGAGAGACCCACAGCCTTGCCCACCCTCCATGGGCTCCCTGGGTGCTGTGTAAGGTGCTGAGAGAGGAGAGGCCCCATAGCCCTGCCCACCCTCCATGGGCTCCCTGGGTGCTGTGCAGGGTGCTGAGAGAGGAGACATCCACATCCCCAGCCACCCTCCATGGGCTCCCTGGGTGCTGTGCAGGGTGCTAAGAGAGGAGAGACCCCACAGCCCTGCCCACCCTCCATGGGCTCCCTGGGTGCTGTGCATGGTGCTGAGAGAGGAGAGACCCCACAGCCCTGCCCACCCTCCATGGGCTCCCTGGGTGCTGTGCAGGGTGCTGAGAGAGGACACCCCACAACCCTGCCCACCCTCCATGGGCTCCCTGGGTGCTGTGCCTGGTGCTGAGAGAGGAGAGACCCACAGCCTTGCCCACCCTCCATGGGCTCCCTGGGTGCTGTGTAAGGTGCTGAGAGAGGAGAGACCCCACAGCCCTGCCCACCCTCCATGGGCTCCCTGGGTGCTGTGCAGGGTGCTGAGAGAGGAGAGACCCCCACAGCCCTGCCCACCATCCATGGGTTCCCTGGGTGCATTGCAGGGTGCTGAGAGAGGAAAGACCCCACAGCCCTGCCCACCCTCCATGGGTTCCCTGGGTGCTGTGTAGGGTGCTGAAAGAGGAGAGACCCCACAGCCCTGCCCACCCTCCATGGGGCTCCCTGGGTGCTGTGCAGGGTGCTGAGAGAGGAGACACCCCACAGCCCTGCCCACCCTCCATGGGCTCCCTGGGTGCTGTGCAGGGTGCTGAGAGAGGAGACACCCCACAACCCTGCCCACCCTCCATGGGTTCCCTGGGTGCTGTGCAGGGTGCTGAGAGAGGAGACACCCCACAGCCCTGCCCACCCTCCATGGGCTCCCTGGGTGCTGTGCAGGGTGCTGAGAGAGGAGAGACCCCACAGCCCTGCCCACCCTCCATGGGCTCCCTGGGTGCTGTGCAGGGTGCTGTGAGAGGACACCCCACAACCCTGCCCACCCTCCATGGGCTCCCTGGGTGCTGTGCCTGGTGCTGAGAGAGGAGAGACCCACAGCCTTGCCCACCCTCCATGGGCTCCCTGGGTGCTGTGCAGGGTGCTGAGAGAGGAGAGACCCACAGCCCAGCTCACCCTCCATGGGGCTCCCTGGCTGCTGTGCCTAGAGCTGAGAGAGGAGAGACCCCACAGCCCTGCCCAGCCTCCATGGGCTCCCTGGGTGCAGTGCCTGGAGCTGAGAGAGGAGAGACCCAACAGCCCTGCCCACCCTCCATGGGCTCCGTGGGTGCTGTGCAGGGTGCTGAAAGAGGAGAGACCCCACAGCCCTGCCCACCCTCCATGGGGCTCCCTGGGTGCTGTGCAGGGTGCTGAGAGAGGAGACACCCCACAGCCCTGCTCACCCTCCATGAGCTCCCTGGGTGCTGTGCAGGGTGCTGAGAGAGGAGACACCCCACAACCCTGCCCACCCTCCATGGGTTCCCTGGGTGCTGTGCAGGGTGCTGAGAGAGGAGACACCCCACAGCCCTGCCCACCCTCCATGGGCTCCCTGGGTGCTGTGCAGGGTGCTGAGAGAGGAGAGACCCCACAGCCCTGCCCACCCTCCATGGGCTCCCTGGGTGCTGTGCAGGGTGCTGAGAGAGGAGAGACCCCACAGCTCTGCCCACCCTCCATGGGGCTCCCTGGATGCTGTGCAGGGTGCTGAGAGAGGAGAGACCCCACAGCCCTGCCCACCCTCCATGGGTTCCCTGGGTGCTGTGCAGGGTGCTAAGAGAGGAGAGACCCCACAGCCCTGCCCACCCTCCATGGGGCTCTGTGGGTGCTGTGCAGGGTGCTGAGAGAGGAGACACCCCACAGCCCTGCCCACCCTCCATGGGCTCCCTGGGTGCTGTGCCTGGTGCTAAGAGAGGAGAGACCCCACAGCCTGCCCACCCTCCTTGGGCTCCGTGGGTGCTGTGCAGGGTGCTGAGAGAGGAGACAACCCACAGCCCTGCCCTCCCTCTATGGGCTCCCTGGGTGCTGTGCAGGGTGCTGAGAGAGGAGAGGCCCCATAGCCCTGCCCACCCTCCATGGGCTCCCTGGGTGCTGTGCAGGGTGCTGAGAGAGGAGACACCCACATCCCCAGCCACCCTCCATGGGCTCCCTGGGTGCTGTGCCTGGTGCTGAGAGAGGAGAGACCCCACAGCCCTGCCCACCCTCCATGGGCTCCCTGGGTGCTGTGCAGGGTGCTGAGAGAGGAGAGGCCCCATAGCCCTGCCCACCCTCCATGGGCTCCCTGGGTGCTGTGCAGGGTGCTGAGAGAGGAGACACCCACATCCCCAGCCACCCTCCATGGGCTCCCTGGGTGCTGTGCAGGGTGCTAAGAGAGGAGAGACCCCACAGCCCTGCCCACCCTCCATGGGCTCCCTGGGTGCTGTGCATGGTGCTGAGAGAGGAGAGACCCCACAGCCCTGCCCACCCTCCATGGGCTCCCTGGGTGCTGTGCAGGGTGCTGTGAGAGGACACCCCACAACCCTGCCCACCCTCCATGGGCTCCCTGGGTGCTGTGCCTGGTGCTGAGAGAGGAGAGACCCACAGCCTTGCCCACCCTCCATGGGCTCCCTGGGTGCTGTGTAAGGTGCTGAGAGAGGAGAGACCCCACAGCCCTGCCCACCCTCCAAGGGCTCCCTGGGTGCTGTGCAGGGTGCTGAGAGAGGAGAGACCCCACAGCTCTGCCCACCCTCCATGGGGCTCCCTGGATGCTGTGCAGGGTGCTGAGAGAGGAGAGACCCCACAGCCCTGCCCACCCTCCATGGGTTCCCTGGGTGCTGTGCAGGGTGCTAAGAGAGGAGAGACCCCACAGCCCTGCCCACCCTCCATGGGGCTCTGTGGGTGCTGTGCAGGGTGCTGAGAGAGGAGACACCCCACAGCCCTGCCCACCCTCCATGGGCTCCCTGGGTGCTGTGCCTGGTGCTAAGAGAGGAGAGACCCCACAGCCTGCCCACCCTCCTTGGGCTCCGTGGGTGCTGTGCAGGGTGCTGAGAGAGGAGACAACCCACAGCCCTGCCCTCCCTCTATGGGCTCCCTGGGTGCTGTGCCTGGTGCTGAGAGAGGAGAGACCCCACAGCCCTGCCCACCCTCCATGGGCTCCCTGGGTGCTGTGCAGGGTGCTGAGAGAGGAGAGGCCCCATAGCCCTGCCCACCCTCCATGGGCTCCCTGGGTGCTCTGCAGGGTGCTGAGAGAGGAGACACCCACATCCCCAGCCACCCTCCATGGGCTCCCTGGGTGCTGTGCAGGGTGCTAAGAGAGGAGAGACCCCACAGCCCTGCCCACCCTCCATGGGCTCCCTGGGTGCTGTGCATGGTGCTGAGAGAGGAGAGACCCCACAGCCCTGCCCACCCTCCATGGGCTCCCTGGGTGCTGTGCAGGGTGCTGAGAGAGGACACCCCACAACCCTGCCCACCCTCCATGGGCTCCCTGGGTGCTGTGCCTGGTGCTGAGAGAGGAGAGACCCACAGCCTTGCCCACCCTCCATGGGCTCCCTGGGTGCTGTGTAAGGTGCTGAGAGAGGAGAGACCCCACAGCCCTGCCCACCCTCCATGGGCTCCCTGGGTGCTGTGCAGGGTGCTGAGAGAGGAGAGACCCCACAGCCCTGCCCACCATCCATGGGTTCCCTGGGTGCAGTGCAGGGTGCTGAGAGAGGAAAGACCCCACAGCCCTGCCCACCCTCCATGGGTTCCCTGGGTGCTGTGTAGGGTGCTGAAAGAGGAGAGACCCCACAGCCCTGCCCACCCTCCATGGGGCTCTGTGGGTGCTGTGCAGGGTGCTGAGAGAGGAGACACCCCACAGCCCTGCCCACCCTCCATGGGCTCCCTGGGTGCTGTGCAGGGTGCTGAGAGGAGACACCCCACAACCCTGCCCACCCTCCATGGGTTCCCTGGGTGCTGTGCAGGGTGCTGAGAGAGGAGACACCCCACAGCCCTGCCCACCCTCCATGGGCTCCCTGGGTGCTGTGCAGGGTGCTGAGAGAGGAGAGACCCCACAGCCCTGCCCACCCTCCATGGGCTCCCTGGGTGCTGTGCAGGGTGCTGTGAGAGGACACCCCACAACCCTGCCCACCCTCCATGGGCTCCCTGGGTGCTGTGCCTGGTGCTGAGAGAGGAGAGACCCACAGCCCTGCCCACCCTCCATGGGCTCCCTGGGTGCTGTGTAAGGTGCTGAGAGAGGAGAGGCCCCATAGCCCTGCCCACCCTCCATGGGCTCCCTGGGTGCTGTGCAGGGTGCTGAGAGAGGAGACATCCACATCCCCAGCCACCCTCCATGGGCTCCCTGGGTGCTGTGCAGGGTGCTAAGAGAGGAGAGACCCCACAGCCCTGCCCACCCTCCATGGGCTCCCTGGGTGCTGTGCATGGTGCTGAGAGAGGAGAGACCCCACAGCCCTGCCCACCCTCCATGGGCTCCCTGGGTGCTGTGCAGGGTGCTGAGAGAGGACACCCCACAACCCTGCCCACCCTCCATGGGCTCCCTGGGTGCTGTGCCTGGTGCTGAGAGAGGAGAGACCCACAGCCTTGCCCACCCTCCATGGGCTCCCTGGGTGCTGTGTAAGGTGCTGAGAGAGGAGAGACCCCACAGCCCTGCCCACCCTCCATGGGCTCCCTGGGTGCTGTGCAGGGTGCTGAGAGAGGAGAGACCCCCACAGCCCTGCCCACCATCCATGGGTTCCCTGGGTGCAGTGCAGGGTGCTGAGAGAGGAAAGACCCCACAGCCCTGCCCACCCTCCATGGGTTCCCTGGGTGCTGTGTAGGGTGCTGAAAGAGGAGAGACCCCACAGCCCTGCCCACCCTCCATGGGGCTCTGTGGGTGCTGTGCAGGGTGCTGAGAGAGGAGACACCCCACAGCCCTGCCCACCCTCCATGGGCTCCCTGGGTGCTGTGCAGGGTGCTGAGAGGAGACACCCCACAACCCTGCCCACCCTCCATGGGTTCCCTGGGTGCTGTGCAGGGTGCTGAGAGAGGAGACACCCCACAGCCCTGCCCACCCTCCATGGGCTCCCTGGGTGCTGTGCAGGGTGCTGAGAGAGGAGAGACCCCACAGCCCTGCCCACCCTCCATGGGCTCCCTGGGTGCTGTGCAGGGTGCTGTGAGAGGACACCCCACAACCCTGCCCACCCTCCATGGGCTCCCTGGGTGCTGTGCCTGGTGCTGAGAGAGGAGAGACCCACAGCCTTGCCCACCCTCCATGGGCTCCCTGGGTGCTGTGTAAGGTGCTGAGAGAGGAGAGGCCCCATAGCCCTGCCCACCCTCCATGGGCTCCCTGGGTGCTGTGCAGGGTGCTGAGAGAGGAGACATCCACATCCCCAGCCACCCTCCATGGGCTCCCTGGGTGCTGTGCAGGGTGCTAAGAGAGGAGAGACCCCACAGCCCTGCCCACCCTCCATGGGCTCCCTGGGTGCTGTGCATGGTGCTGAGAGAGGAGAGACCCCACAGCCCTGCCCACCCTCCATGGGCTCCCTGGGTGCTGTGCAGGGTGCTGAGAGAGGACACCCCACAACCCTGCCCACCCTCCATGGGCTCCCTGGGTGCTGTGCCTGGTGCTGAGAGAGGAGAGACCCACAGCCTTGCCCACCCTCCATGGGCTCCCTGGGTGCTGTGTAAGGTGCTGAGAGAGGAGAGACCCCACAGCCCTGCCCACCCTCCATGGGCTCCCTGGGTGCTGTGCAGGGTGCTGAGAGAGGAGAGACCCCCACAGCCCTGCCCACCATCCATGGGTTCCCTGGGTGCATTGCAGGGTGCTGAGAGAGGAAAGACCCCACAGCCCTGCCCACCCTCCATGGGTTCCCTGGGTGCTGTGTAGGGTGCTGAAAGAGGAGAGACCCCACAGCCCTGCCCACCCTCCATGGGGCTCCCTGGGTGCTGTGCAGGGTGCTGAGAGAGGAGACACCCCACAGCCCTGCCCACCCTCCATGGGCTCCCTGGGTGCTGTGCAGGGTGCTGAGAGAGGAGACACCCCACAACCCTGCCCACCCTCCATGGGTTCCCTGGGTGCTGTGCAGGGTGCTGAGAGAGGAGACACCCCACAGCCCTGCCCACCCTCCATGGGCTCCCTGGGTGCTGTGCAGGGTGCTGAGAGAGGAGAGACCCCACAGCCCTGCCCACCCTCCATGGGCTCCCTGGGTGCTGTGCAGGGTGCTGTGAGAGGACACCCCACAACCCTGCCCACCCTCCATGGGCTCCCTGGGTGCTGTGCCTGGTGCTGAGAGAGGAGAGACCCACAGCCTTGCCCACCCTCCATGGGCTCCCTGGGTGCTGTGCAGGGTGCTGAGAGAGGAGAGACCCACAGCCCAGCTCACCCTCCATGGGGCTCCCTGGCTGCTGTGCCTAGAGCTGAGAGAGGAGAGACCCCACAGCCCTGCCCAGCCTCCATGGGCTCCCTGGGTGCAGTGCCTGGAGCTGAGAGAGGAGAGACCCAACAGCCCTGCCCACCCTCCATGGGCTCCGTGGGTGCTGTGCAGGGTGCTGAAAGAGGAGAGACCCCACAGCCCTGCCCACCCTCCATGGGGCTCCCTGGGTGCTGTGCAGGGTGCTGAGAGAGGAGACACCCCACAGCCCTGCTCACCCTCCATGAGCTCCCTGGGTGCTGTGCAGGGTGCTGAGAGAGGAGACACCCCACAACCCTGCCCACCCTCCATGGGTTCCCTGGGTGCTGTGCAGGGTGCTGAGAGAGGAGACACCCCACAGCCCTGCCCACCCTCCATGGGCTCCCTGGGTGCTGTGCAGGGTGCTGAGAGAGGAGAGACCCCACAGCCCTGCCCACCCTCCATGGGCTCCCTGGGTGCTGTGCAGGGTGCTGAGAGAGGAGAGACCCCACAGCTCTGCCCACCCTCCATGGGGCTCCCTGGATGCTGTGCAGGGTGCTGAGAGAGGAGAGACCCCACAGCCCTGCCCACCCTCCATGGGTTCCCTGGGTGCTGTGCAGGGTGCTAAGAGAGGAGAGACCCCACAGCCCTGCCCACCCTCCATGGGGCTCTGTGGGTGCTGTGCAGGGTGCTGAGAGAGGAGACACCCCACAGCCCTGCCCACCCTCCATGGGCTCCCTGGGTGCTGTGCCTGGTGCTAAGAGAGGAGAGACCCCACAGCCTGCCCACCCTCCTTGGGCTCCGTGGGTGCTGTGCAGGGTGCTGAGAGAGGAGACAACCCACAGCCCTGCCCTCCCTCTATGGGCTCCCTGGGTGCTGTGCAGGGTGCTGAGAGAGGAGAGGCCCCATAGCCCTGCCCACCCTCCATGGGCTCCCTGGGTGCTGTGCAGGGTGCTGAGAGAGGAGACACCCACATCCCCAGCCACCCTCCATGGGCTCCCTGGGTGCTGTGCCTGGTGCTGAGAGAGGAGAGACCCCACAGCCCTGCCCACCCTCCATGGGCTCCCTGGGTGCTGTGCAGGGTGCTGAGAGAGGAGAGGCCCCATAGCCCTGCCCACCCTCCATGGGCTCCCTGGGTGCTGTGCAGGGTGCTGAGAGAGGAGACACCCACATCCCCAGCCACCCTCCATGGGCTCCCTGGGTGCTGTGCAGGGTGCTAAGAGAGGAGAGACCCCACAGCCCTGCCCACCCTCCATGGGCTCCCTGGGTGCTGTGCATGGTGCTGAGAGAGGAGAGACCCCACAGCCCTGCCCACCCTCCATGGGCTCCCTGGGTGCTGTGCAGGGTGCTGTGAGAGGACACCCCACAACCCTGCCCACCCTCCATGGGCTCCCTGGGTGCTGTGCCTGGTGCTGAGAGAGGAGAGACCCACAGCCTTGCCCACCCTCCATGGGCTCCCTGGGTGCTGTGTAAGGTGCTGAGAGAGGAGAGACCCCACAGCCCTGCCCACCCTCCAAGGGCTCCCTGGGTGCTGTGCAGGGTGCTGAGAGAGGAGAGACCCCACAGCTCTGCCCACCCTCCATGGGGCTCCCTGGATGCTGTGCAGGGTGCTGAGAGAGGAGAGACCCCACAGCCCTGCCCACCCTCCATGGGTTCCCTGGGTGCTGTGCAGGGTGCTAAGAGAGGAGAGACCCCACAGCCCTGCCCACCCTCCATGGGGCTCTGTGGGTGCTGTGCAGGGTGCTGAGAGAGGAGACACCCCACAGCCCTGCCCACCCTCCATGGGCTCCCTGGGTGCTGTGCCTGGTGCTAAGAGAGGAGAGACCCCACAGCCTGCCCACCCTCCTTGGGCTCCGTGGGTGCTGTGCAGGGTGCTGAGAGAGGAGACAACCCACAGCCCTGCCCTCCCTCTATGGGCTCCCTGGGTGCTGTGCCTGGTGCTGAGAGAGGAGAGACCCCACAGCCCTGCCCACCCTCCATGGGCTCCCTGGGTGCTGTGCAGGGTGCTGAGAGAGGAGAGGCCCCATAGCCCTGCCCACCCTCCATGGGCACCCTGGGTGCTCTGCAGGGTGCTGAGAGAGGAGACACCCACATCCCCAGCCACCCTCCATGGGCTCCCTGGGTGCTGTGCAGGGTGCTAAGAGAGGAGAGACCCCACAGCCCTGCCCACCCTCCATGGGCTCCCTGGGTGCTGTGCATGGTGCTGAGAGAGGAGAGACCCCACAGCCCTGCCCACCCTCCATGGGCTCCCTGGGTGCTGTGCAGGGTGCTGAGAGAGGACACCCCACAACCCTGCCCACCCTCCATGGGCTCCCTGGGTGCTGTGCCTGGTGCTGAGAGAGGAGAGACCCACAGCCTTGCCCACCCTCCATGGGCTCCCTGGGTGCTGTGTAAGGTGCTGAGAGAGGAGAGACCCCACAGCCCTGCCCACCCTCCATGGGCTCCCTGGGTGCTGTGCAGGGTGCTGAGAGAGGAGAGACCCCACAGCCCTGCCCACCATCCATGGGTTCCCTGGGTGCAGTGCAGGGTGCTGAGAGAGGAAAGACCCCACAGCCCTGCCCACCCTCCATGGGTTCCCTGGGTGCTGTGTAGGGTGCTGAAAGAGGAGAGACCCCACAGCCCTGCCCACCCTCCATGGGGCTCTGTGGGTGCTGTGCAGGGTGCTGAGAGAGGAGACACCCCACAGCCCTGCCCACCCTCCATGGGCTCCCTGGGTGCTGTGCAGGGTGCTGAGAGGAGACACCCCACAACCCTGCCCACCCTCCATGGGTTCCCTGGGTGCTGTGCAGGGTGCTGAGAGAGGAGACACCCCACAGCCCTGCCCACCCTCCATGGGCTCCCTGGGTGCTGTGCAGGGTGCTGAGAGAGGAGAGACCCCACAGCCCTGCCCACCCTCCATGGGCTCCCTGGGTGCTGTGCAGGGTGCTGTGAGAGGACACCCCACAACCCTGCCCACCCTCCATGGGCTCCCTGGGTGCTGTGCCTGGTGCTGAGAGAGGAGAGACCCACAGCCTTGCCCACCCTCCATGGGCTCCCTGGGTGCTGTGTAAGGTGCTGAGAGAGGAGAGGCCCCATAGCCCTGCCCACCCTCCATGGGCTCCCTGGGTGCTGTGCAGGGTGCTGAGAGAGGAGACATCCACATCCCCAGCCACCCTCCATGGGCTCCCTGGGTGCTGTGCAGGGTGCTAAGAGAGGAGAGACCCCACAGCCCTGCCCACCCTCCATGGGCTCCCTGGGTGCTGTGCATGGTGCTGAGAGAGGAGAGACCCCACAGCCCTGCCCACCCTCCATGGGCTCCCTGGGTGCTGTGCAGGGTGCTGAGAGAGGACACCCCACAACCCTGCCCACCCTCCATGGGCTCCCTGGGTGCTGTGCCTGGTGCTGAGAGAGGAGAGACCCACAGCCTTGCCCACCCTCCATGGGCTCCCTGGGTGCTGTGTAAGGTGCTGAGAGAGGAGAGACCCCACAGCCCTGCCCACCCTCCATGGGCTCCCTGGGTGCTGTGCAGGGTGCTGAGAGAGGAGAGACCCCCACAGCCCTGCCCACCATCCATGGGTTCCCTGGGTGCATTGCAGGGTGCTGAGAGAGGAAAGACCCCACAGCCCTGCCCACCCTCCATGGGTTCCCTGGGTGCTGTGTAGGGTGCTGAAAGAGGAGAGACCCCACAGCCCTGCCCACCCTCCATGGGGCTCCCTGGGTGCTGTGCAGGGTGCTGAGAGAGGAGACACCCCACAGCCCTGCCCACCCTCCATGGGCTCCCTGGGTGCTGTGCAGGGTGCTGAGAGAGGAGACACCCCACAACCCTGCCCACCCTCCATGGGTTCCCTGGGTGCTGTGCAGGGTGCTGAGAGAGGAGACACCCCACAGCCCTGCCCACCCTCCATGGGCTCCCTGGGTGCTGTGCAGGGTGCTGAGAGAGGAGAGACCCCACAGCCCTGCCCACCCTCCATGGGCTCCCTGGGTGCTGTGCAGGGTGCTGTGAGAGGACACCCCACAACCCTGCCCACCCTCCATGGGCTCCCTGGGTGCTGTGCCTGGTGCTGAGAGAGGAGAGACCCACAGCCTTGCCCACCCTCCATGGGCTCCCTGGGTGCTGTGCAGGGTGCTGAGAGAGGAGAGACCCACAGCCCAGCTCACCCTCCATGGGGCTCCCTGGCTGCTGTGCCTAGAGCTGAGAGAGGAGAGACCCCACAGCCCTGCCCAGCCTCCATGGGCTCCCTGGGTGCAGTGCCTGGAGCTGAGAGAGGAGAGACCCAACAGCCCTGCCCACCCTCCATGGGCTCCGTGGGTGCTGTGCAGGGTGCTGAGAGAGGAGACACCCCACAGCCCTGCCCACCCTCCATGGGCTCCCTGGGTGCTGTGCAGCGTGCTGAGAGAGGAGACACCCCACAGCCCTGCCCACCCTCCATGGGGCTCCCTGGGTGCTGTGCAGGGTGCTGAGAGAGGAGAGACCCCACAGCCCTGCCCACCCTCCATGGGCTCCCTGGGTGCTGTGCAGGGTGCTGAGAGAGGAGAGACCCCACAGCCCTGCCCACCCTCCATGGCTCCGTGGGTGCTGTGCCTGGTGCTGAGAGAGGAGAGACCCCACAGCACTGCCCAACCTCCATGGGCTCCCTGGGTGCTGTGCAGGGTGCTGAGAGAGGAGACACCCCACAGCCTGCCCTCCCTCCACGGGCTCCCTGGGTGCTGTGCCTGGTGCTGAGAGAGGAGACACACCACAGCCCTGCCCACCCTCCATGGGCTCCATGGGTGCTGTGCCTGGTGCTGAGAGAGGAGACACCCACATCCCCGGCCACCCTCCATGGGCTCCCTGGGTGCTGTGCAGGGTGCTGAGAGAGGAGAGAACCCACAGCCCTGCCCACCCTCCATGGGCTCCCTGGGTGCTGTGCCTGGTGCTGAGAGAGGAGACACCCCACAGCCCTGCCCACCCCCCATGGGCTCCCTGGGTGCTGTGCAGGGTGCTGAGAGAGGAGAGACCCCACAGCCCTGCCCAACCTCCATGGGCTCCCTTGGTGCTGTGCAGGGTGCTGAGAGAGGAGACACCCACAGCCCTGCCCACCCTCCATGGGGCTCCCTGGGTGCTGTGCAGGGTGCTGAGAGAGGAGAGACCCCACAGCCCTGCCCACCCTCCATGGGTTCCCTGGGTGCTGTGCAGGGTGCTGAGAGAGGAGACACCCCACAACCCTGCCCACCCTCCATGGGCTCCCTGGGTGCTGTGCCTGGTGCTGAGAGAGGAGAGACCCACAGCCTTGCCCACCCTCCATGGGCTCCCTGGGTGCTGTGCAGGGTGCTGAGAGAGGAGAGACCCCACAGCCCTGCCCACCCTCCATGGGTTCCCTGGGTGCTGTGCAGGGTGCTGAGAGAGGAGAGACCCCACAGCCCTGCCAACCCTCCATGGGTTCCCTGGGTGCTGTGCAGGGTGCTGAGAGAGGAGAGACCCCACAGCCCTGCCTACCCTCCATGGGGCTCCGTGGGTGCTGTGCAGGGTGCTGAGAGAGGAGACACCCCACAGCCCTGCCCACCCTCCATGGGCTCCCTGGGTGCTGTGCCTGGTGCTAAGAGAGGAGAGACCCCACAGCCTGCCCACCCTCCATGGGCTCCCTGGGTGCTGTGCAGGGTGCTGAAAGAGGACAGACCCCACAGCCCTGCCCTCCCTCTATGGGCTCCCTGGGTGCTGTGCCTGGTGCTGCGAGAGGAGAGACCCCACAGCCCTGCCCACCCTCCATGGGCTCCCTGGGTGCTGTGCAGGGTGCTGAGCGAGGAGAGGCCCCATAGCACTGCCCACCCTCCATGGGCTCCCTGGGTGCTGTGCAGGGTGCTGAGAGAGGAGACACCCACATCCCCGGCCACCCTCCATGGGCTCCCTGGGTGCTGTGCAGGGTGCTGAGAGAGGAGAGACCCCACAGCCCTGCCCACCCTCCATGGGCTCCCTGGGTGCTGTGCAGGGTGCTGAGAGAGGAGAGACCCCACAGCTCTGCCCACCCTCCATGGGCTCCCTGGGTGCTGTGCAGGGTGCTGAGAGAGGACACCCCACAACCCTGCTCACCCTCCATGGGCTCCCTGGGTGCTGTGTAGGGTGCTGAGAGAGGAGAGACCCACAGCCTTGCCCACCCTCCATGGGCTCCCTGGGTGCTATGTAAGGTACTGAGAGAGGAGAGACCCCACAGCCCTGCCCACCCTCCATGGGCTCCCTGGGTGCTGTGCAGGGTGCTGAGAGAGGAGAGACCCCACAGCCCTGCCCACCATCCATGGGTTCCCTGGGCGCTGTGCAGGGTGCTGAGAGAGGAGAGACCCCACAGCCCTGCCCACCATCCATGGGTTCCCTGGGTGCTGTGCAGGGTGCTGAGAGAGGAGAGACCCCACAGCCCTGCCCACCATCCATGGGTTCCCTGGGTGCTGTGCAGGGTGCTAAGAGGAGAGACCCCACAGCTATGCCCACCATCCATGGGGCTCCCTGGGTGCTGTGCAGGGTGCTGAGAGAGGAGAGACCCCACAGCCCTGCCCACCCTCCATGGGTTCCCTGGGTGCTGTGCAGGGTGCTGAGAGAGGAGAGACCCCACAGCCCTGCCCACCATCCATGGGTTCCCTGGGCGCTGTGCAGGGTGCTGAGAGAGGAGAGACCCCACAGCCCTGCCCACCCTCCATGGGGCTCCCTGGGTGCTGTGCAGGGTACTGAGAGAGGAGACACCCACAGCCCTGCCCACCCTCCATGGGCTCCCTGGGTGCTGTGCAGGGTGCTGAGAGAGGAGACACCCCACAGCCCTGCCCACCCTGCATGGGCTCCCTGTGTGCTGTGCCTGGTGCTAAGAGAGGAGAGACCCCACAGCCCTGCCCACCCTCCATGGGTTCCCTGGGTGCTGTGCAGGGTGCTGAGAGAGGACACCCCACAACCCTGCCCACCCTCCATGGGCTCCCTGGGTGCTGTGCCTGGTGCTGAGAGAGGAGAGACGCACAACCTTGCCCACCCTCCATGGGCTCCCTGGGTGCTGTGTAAGGTGCTGAGAGAGGAGAGACCCCACAGCCCTGCCCACCCTCCATGGGCTCCCTGGGTGCTGTGCAGGGTGGTGAGAGAGGAGAGACCCCACAGCTCTGCCCACCCTCCATGGGGCTCCCTGGATGCTGTGCAGGGTGCTGAGAGAGGAGAGACCCCACAGCCCTGCCCACCCTCCATGGGTTCCCTGGGTGCTGTGCAGGGTGCTAAGAGAGGAGAGACCCCACAGCCCTGCCCACCCTCCATGGGGCTCTGTGGGTGCTGTGCAGGGTGCTGAGAGAGGAGACACCCCACAGCCCTGCCCACCCTCCATGGGCTCCCTGGGTGCTGTGCCTGGTGCTAAGAGAGGAGAGACCCCACAGCCTGCCCACCCTCCTTGGGCTCCGTGGGTGCTGTGCAGGGTGCTGAGAGAGGAGACAACCCACAGCCCTGCCCTCCCTCTATGGGCTCCCTGGGTGCTGTGCCTGGTGCTGAGAGAGGAGAGACCCCACAGCCCTGCCCACCCTCCATGGGCTCCCTGGGTGCTGTGCAGGGTGCTGAGAGAGGAGAGGCCCCATAGCCCTGCCCACCCTCCATGGGCTCCCTGGGTGCTGTGCAGGGTGCTGAGAGAGGAGACACCCACATCCCCAGCCACCCTCCATGGGCTCCCTGGGTGCTGTGCAGGGTGCTAAGAGAGGAGAGACCCCACAGCCCTGCCCACCCTCCATGGGCTCCCTGGGTGCTGTGCATGGTGCTGAGAGAGGAGAGACCCCACAGCCCTGCCCACCCTCCATGGGCTCCCTGGGTGCTGTGCAGGGTGCTGAGAGAGGACACCCCACAACCCTGCCCACCCTCCATGGGCTCCCTGGGTGCTGTGCCTGGTGCTGAGAGAGGAGAGACCCACAGCCTTGCCCACCCTCCATGGGCTCCCTGGGTGCTGTGTAAGGTGCTGAGAGAGGAGAGACCCCACAGCCCTGCCCACCCTCCATGGGCTCCCTGGGTGCTGTGCAGGGTGCTGAGAGAGGAGAGACCCCACAGCCCTGCCCACCATCCATGGGTTCCCTGGGTGCAGTGCAGGGTGCTGAGAGAGGAAAGACCCCACAGCCCTGCCCACCCTCCATGGGTTCCCTGGGTGCTGTGTAGGGTGCTGAAAGAGGAGAGACCCCACAGCCCTGCCCACCCTCCATGGGGCTCTGTGGGTGCTGTGCAGGGTGCTGAGAGAGGAGACACCCCACAGCCCTGCCCACCCTCCATGGGCTCCCTGGGTGCTGTGCAGGGTGCTGAGAGGAGACACCCCACAACCCTGCCCACCCTCCATGGGTTCCCTGGGTGCTGTGCAGGGTGCTGAGAGAGGAGACACCCCACAGCCCTGCCCACCCTCCATGGGCTCCCTGGGTGCTGTGCAGGGTGCTGAGAGAGGAGAGACCCCACAGCCCTGCCCACCCTCCATGGGCTCCCTGGGTGCTGTGCAGGGTGCTGTGAGAGGACACCCCACAACCCTGCCCACCCTCCATGGGCTCCCTGGGTGCTGTGCCTGGTGCTGAGAGAGGAGAGACCCACAGCCTTGCCCACCCTCCATGGGCTCCCTGGGTGCTGTGTAAGGTGCTGAGAGAAGAGAGGCCCCATAGCCCTGCCCACCCTCCATGGGCTCTCTGGGTGCTGTGCAGGGTGCTGAGAGAGGAGACATCCACATCCCCAGCCACCCTCCATGGGCTCCCTGGGTGCTGTGCAGGGTGCTAAGAGAGGAGATACCCCACAGCCCTGCCCACCCTCCATCGGCTCCCTGGGTGCTGTGCATGGTGCTGAGAGAGGAGAGACCCCACAGCCCTGCCCACCCTCCATGGGCTCCCTGGGTGCTGTGCAGGGTGCTGAGAGAGGACACCCCACAACCCTGCCCACCCTCCATGGGCTCCCTGGGTGCTGTGCCTGGTGCTGAGAGAGGAGAGACCCACAGCCTTGCCCACCCTCCATGGGCTCCCTGGGTGCTGTGTAAGGTGCTGAGAGAGGAGAGACCCCACAGCCCTGCCCACCCTCCATGGGCTCCCTGGGTGCTGTGCAGGGTGCTGAGAGAGGAGAGACCCCCACAGCCCTGCCCACCATCCATGGGTTCCCTGGGTGCATTGCAGGGTGCTGAGAGAGGAAAGACCCCACAGCCCTGCCCACCCTCCATGGGTTCCCTGGGTGCTGTGCAGTGTGCTGAGAGAGGAGACACCCCACAGCCCTGCCCACCCTCCATGAGCTCCCTGGGTGCTGTGCAGGGTGCTGAAAGAGGAGAGACCCCACAGCCCTGCCCACCCTCCATGGGGCTCCCTGGGTGCTGTGCAGGGTGCTGAGAGAGGAGACACCCCACAGCCCTGCCCACCCTCCATGAGCTCCCTGGGTGCTGTGCAGGGTGCTGAGAGAGGAGACACCCCACAACCCTGCCCACCCTCCATGGGTTCCCTGGGTGCTGTGCAGGGTGCTGAGAGAGGAGACACCCCACAGCCCTGCCCACCCTCCATGGGCTCCCTGGGTGCTGTGCAGGGTGCTGAGAGAGGAGAGACCCCACAGCCCTGCCCACCCTCCATGGGCTCCCTGGGTGCTGTGCAGGGTGCTGAGAGAGGAGAGACCCCACAGCTCTGCCCACCCTCCATGGGGCTCCCTGGATGCTGTGCAGGGTGCTGAGAGAGGAGAGACCCCACAGCCCTGCCCACCCTCCATGGGTTCCCTGGGTGCTGTGCAGGGTGCTAAGAGAGGAGAGACCCCACAGCCCTGCCCACCCTCCATGGGGCTCTGTGGGTGCTGTGCAGGGTGCTGAGAGAGGAGACACCCCACAGCCCTGCCCACCCTCCATGGGCTCCCTGGGTGCTGTGCCTGGTGCTAAGAGAGGAGAGACCCCACAGCCTGCCCACCCTCCTTGGGCTCCGTGGGTGCTGTGCAGGGTGCTGAGAGAGGAGACAACCCACAGCCCTGCCCTCCCTCTATGGGCTCCCTGTGTGCTGTGCCTGGTGCTGAGAGAGGAGAGACCCCACAGCCCTGCCCACCCTCCATGGGCTCCCTGGGTGCTGTGCAGGGTGCTGAGAGAGGAGAGGCCCCATAGCCCTGCCCACCCTCCATGGGCTCCCTGGGTGCTGTGCAGGGTGCTGAGAGAGGAGACACCCACATCCCCAGCCACCCTCCATGGGCTCCCTGGGTGCTGTGCCTGGTGCTGAGAGAGGAGAGACCCCACAGCCCTGCCCACCCTCCATGGGCTCCCTGGGTGCTGTGCAGGGTGCTGAGAGAGGAGAGGCCCCATAGCCCTGCCCACCCTCCATGGGCTCCCTGGGTGCTGTGCAGGGTGCTGAGAGAGGAGACACCCACATCCCCAGCCACCCTCCATGGGCTCCCTGGGTGCTGTGCAGGGTGCTAAGAGAGGAGAGACCCCACAGCCCTGCCCACCCTCCATGGGCTCCCTGGGTGCTGTGCATGGTGCTGAGAGAGGAGAGACCCCACAGCCCTGCCCACCCTCCATGGGCTCCCTGGGTGCTGTGCAGGGTGCTGAGAGAGGACACCCCACAACCCTGCCCACCCTCCATGGGCTCCCTGGGTGCTGTGCCTGGTGCTGAGAGAGGAGAGACCCACAGCCTTGCCCACCCTCCATGGGCTCCCTGGGTGCTGTGTAAGGTGCTGAGAGAGGAGAGACCCCACAGCCCTGCCCACCCTCCATGGGCTCCCTGGGTGCTGTGCAGGGTGCTGAGAGAGGAGAGACCCCACAGCCCTGCCCACCATCCATGGGTTCCCTGGGTGCAGTGCAGGGTGCTGAGAGAGGAAAGACCCCACAGCCCTGCCCACCCTCCATGGGTTCCCTGGGTGCTGTGTAGGGTGCTGAAAGAGGAGAGACCCCACAGCCCTGCCCACCCTCCATGGGGCTCTGTGGGTGCTGTGCAGGGTGCTGAGAGAGGAGACACCCCACAGCCCTGCCCACCCTCCATGGGCTCCCTGGGTGCTGTGCAGGGTGCTGAGAGGAGACACCCCACAACCCTGCCCACCCTCCATGGGTTCCCTGGGTGCTGTGCAGGGTGCTGAGAGAGGAGACACCCCACAGCCCTGCCCACCCTCCATGGGCTCCCTGGGTGCTGTGCAGGGTGCTGAGAGAGGAGAGACCCCACAGCCCTGCCCACCCTCCATGGGCTCCCTGGGTGCTGTGCAGGGTGCTGTGAGAGGACACCCCACAACCCTGCCCACCCTCCATGGGCTCCCTGGGTGCTGTGCCTGGTGCTGAGAGAGGAGAGACCCACAGCCTTGCCCACCCTCCATGGGCTCCCTGGGTGCTGTGTAAGGTGCTGAGAGAGGAGAGGCCCCATAGCCCTGCCCACCCTCCATGGGCTCCCTGGGTGCTGTGCAGGGTGCTGAGAGAGGAGACATCCACATCCCCAGCCACCCTCCATGGGCTCCCTGGGTGCTGTGCAGGGTGCTAAGAGAGGAGAGACCCCACAGCCCTGCCCACCCTCCATGGGCTCCCTGGGTGCTGTGCATGGTGCTGAGAGAGGAGAGACCCCACAGCCCTGCCCACCCTCCATGGGCTCCCTGGGTGCTGTGCAGGGTGCTGAGAGAGGACACCCCACAACCCTGCCCACCCTCCATGGGCTCCCTGGGTGCTGTGCCTGGTGCTGAGAGAGGAGAGACCCACAGCCTTGCCCACCCTCCATGGGCTCCCTGGGTGCTGTGTAAGGTGCTGAGAGAGGAGAGACCCCACAGCCCTGCCCACCCTCCATGGGCTCCCTGGGTGCTGTGCAGGGTGCTGAGAGAGGAGAGACCCCCACAGCCCTGCCCACCATCCATGGGTTCCCTGGGTGCATTGCAGGGTGCTGAGAGAGGAAAGACCCCACAGCCCTGCCCACCCTCCATGGGTTCCCTGGGTGCTGTGTAGGGTGCTGAAAGAGGAGAGACCCCACAGCCCTGCCCACCCTCCATGGGGCTCCCTGGGTGCTGTGCAGGGTGCTGAGAGAGGAGACACCCCACAGCCCTGCCCACCCTCCATGGGCTCCCTGGGTGCTGTGCAGGGTGCTGAGAGAGGAGACACCCCACAACCCTGCCCACCCTCCATGGGTTCCCTGGGTGCTGTGCAGGGTGCTGAGAGAGGAGACACCCCACAGCCCTGCCCACCCTCCATGGGCTCCCTGGGTGCTGTGCAGGGTGCTGAGAGAGGAGAGACCCCACAGCCCTGCCCACCCTCCATGGGCTCCCTGGGTGCTGTGCAGGGTGCTGTGAGAGGACACCCCACAACCCTGCCCACCCTCCATGGGCTCCCTGGGTGCTGTGCCTGGTGCTGAGAGAGGAGAGACCCACAGCCTTGCCCACCCTCCATGGGCTCCCTGGGTGCTGTGTAAGGTGCTGAGAGAGGAGAGACCCCACAGTCCTGCCCACCCTCCATGGGCTCCCTGGGTGCTGTGCAGGGTGCTGAGAGGAGAGACCCCACAGCTCTGCCCACCTCCATGGGGCTCCCTGGGTGCTGTGCAGGGTGCTGAGAGAGGAGAGACCCCACAGCCCTGCCCACCCTCCATGGGTTCCCTGGGTGCTGTGCAGGGTGCTGAGAGAGGAGAGACCCCACAGCCCTGCCCACCCTCCATGGGTTCCCTGGGTGCTGTGTAGGGTGCTGAGAGAGGAGAGACCCCACAGCCCTGCCCACCCTCCATGGGGCTCCCTGGGTGCTGTGTAGGGTGCTGAGAGAGGAGACACCCCACAGCCCTGCCCACCCTCCATGGGCTCCCTGGGTGCTGTGCCTGGTGCTAGGAGAGGAGAGACCCCACAGCCCTGCCCACCCTCCATGGGCTCCCTGGGTGCTGTACAGGGTGCTGAGAGAGGAGACAACCCACAACCGTGCCCACCCTCCATGGGCTCCCTGGGTGCTGTGCAGGGTGCTGAGAGAGGAGAGACCCCACAGCCCTGCCCACCCTCCATGGGCTCCCTGGGTGCTGTGCAGGGTGCTGAGAGAGGAGAGACCCCACAGCTCTGCCCACCCTCCATGGGGCTCCCTGGGTGCTGTGCAGGGTGCTAAGAGAGGAGAGACCCCACAGCCCTGCCCACCCTCCATGGGCTCCCTGGGTGCTGTGCAGGGTGCTGAGAGAGGAGACAACCCACAACCGTGCCCACCCTCCATGGGCTCCCTGGGTGCTGTGCAGGGTGCTGAGAGAGGAGAGACCCCACAGCCCTGCCCACCCTCCATGGGCTCCCTGGGTGCTGTGCAGGGTGCTGAGAGAGGAGAGACCCCACAGCCCTTCCCACCCTCCATGGGCTCCCTGGGTGCTGTGCAGGGTGCTGAGAGAGGAGAGACCCCACAGCTCTGCCCACCCTCCATGGGGCTCCCTGGGTACTGTGCAGGGTGCTAAGAGAGGAGAGACCCCACAGCCCTGCCCACCCTCCATGGGCTCCCTGGGTGCTGTGCAGGGTGCTGAGAGAGGAGACAACCCACAACCGTGCCCACCCTCCATGGGCTTCCTGGGTGCTGTGCAGGGTGCTGAGAGAGGAGAGACCCCACAGCCCTGCCCACCCTCCATGGGCTCCCTGGGTGCTGTGCAGGGTGCTGAGAGAGGAGAGACCCCACAGCCCTTCCCACCCTCCATGGGCTCCCTGGGTGCTGTGCAGGGTGCTGAGAGAGGAGAGACCCCACAGCTCTGCCCACCCTCCATGGGGCTCCCTGGGTACTGTGCAGGGTGCTAAGAGAGGAGAGACCCCACAGCCCTGCCCACCCTCCATGGGTTCCCTGGGTGCTGTGCAGGGTGCTGAGAGAGGAGACAACCCACAACCGTGCCCACCCTCCATGGGCTTCCTGGGTGCTGTGCAGGGTGCTGAGAGAGGAGAGACCCCACAGCCCTGCCCACGCTCCATGGGCTCCGTGGGTGCTGTGCAGGGTGCTGAGAGAGGAGACACCCCACAGCCCTACCCACCCTCCATGGGCTCCCTGGGTGCTGTGCAGGGTGCTGAGAGAGGAGACACCCCACAGCCCTGCCCACCCTCCATGGGCTCCCTGGGTGCTGTGCAGGGTGCTGAGAGAGGAGACACCCCACAGCCCTGCCCACCCTCCATGGGCTCCCTGAGTGCTGTGCCTGGTGCTGAGAGAGGAGACACCCCACAGCCCTGCCCACCCTCCATGGGCTCCCTGGGTGCTGTGCCTGGTGCTGAGAGAGGAGAGACCCCACAGCCCTGCCCACCCTCCATGGGCTCCCTGGGTGCTGTGCAGGGTGCTGAGAGAGGAGAGACCCCACAGCCCTGCCCACCCTCCATGGGCTCCCTGGGTGCTGTGCAGGGTGCTGAGAGAGGAGAGACCCCACAGCCCTGCCCACCCTCCATGGGCTCCCTGGGTGCTGTGCAGGGTGCTGAGAGAGGAGAGACCCCACAGCCCTGCCCACCCTCCATGGGCTCCCTGGGTGCTGTGCAGGGTGCTGAGAGAGGAGACAACCCACAACCGTGCCCACCTCCATGGGCTCCCTGGGTGCTGTGCAGGGTGCTGAGAGAGGAGACACTCCACAGCCCTGCCCACTCTCCATGGGCTCCCTGGGTGCTGTGCCTGGTGCTGAGAGAGGAGAGACCCCACAGCCCTGCCCACCCTCCATGGGCTCCCTGGGTGCCTCCACAGTGTTGCGTGTGGTGCTGGGTACTGAGCCCTGGTTTCCTGCACCCCACCCATGGACCTGTACCCTGCCCTGCATGCAGCCTTATTGGGTCTTCTCATCCTGTTTGCTGCACTTGGAGCCCCGCATGCTCAGGGCAGGGAAGAGAGGCGGCAGCTCAATCCATCTATGTCCATCTCATCTTCAAGGCCTTGAGGCTGGAGCCAGGGACACCCTCCTCCCCTCAGCCCCAGAGCTCCGTCCGTGTGAGTGAGCATGTGTGCAAGTACACAGGTGGCATCTGTGTGCACCATTGTTGTTAAAATTTCGGAAGGCTCTTGCCGGGCCGGCTTGCTTCACGGGCGGGTAACAGAGACGCGGAGACAACGGCCTGGCAGGGAAGCTGTATTTCTTTATTCAAGAACAACGATTCATAAACTAAGACAAACTAATCACCAAACAGAACTCTGCTGTCTCTTTGCGGCGGCACAAACACTCTCTCTTACTCTGTAACTCGGGAGCTCTCCAACTCTGGAACTCTGGAACTCTCATACTGGGGAACCCTCTGAAACTCTTCCACTGTGGAACTCTCTCTTACTCTGTAATTCTGCAACTCTCGAACTCAGGAACTCTGTCACTCTGTCACTCTGGAACTCTCGGACTCAGCAACTCAGGAACTCTCGGACTCAGGAACCCTCTCTCTGGGTTCCTTTGGGCGGGGCCAAGCAGGCCCGCGAAATTAACAGGACTCATCCAATTCTCTTGGGGGTGGGAGGGCTAGAACAAACCAATGTAAAGCATACGACAATTCCCCCTTTTCTTTTTAACTAAATGACTATAGTATCAAGGGTGTGGGTTGAACAGAAACATATATAACAAAAACCAGCATGTTGCCAAGGGAAGGCCTGAAGGGGCCATATCTGAAAAAAAAACATTTCTTGCCTCTGGGGGGCTACTTGCCTCGATGGGCAATTGCATGGGGGCGGGGAACGGCCTAGGGTCCCACAGGCAGCTGGCTGCAACTTACTTACTATGAAACAAAACTTGTTATTAGCATATCTACTGTACGATCCAACATTTCTAATAGAGAAGGAATTTGAGACTTTTACATATCAACAACGTCTTTTAACCTTTTGTTACACCCATTCAAGATGGAGACACACCCTAGGTGTGGGCCGGAGAGGAAACCTCAGGCATGAGAATAATTAGCATAGCCATTGTGCGATCTACCATTTCTAATAGAGAAGGTAATGGAGAGTTTTACATATCAACAAGTCTATTTAACCTTTTGTTTAGCCTAACTTAGTCAAAATATATTGCTTGTTAACTAATTTTTACCTTAGACTTTAAATGTAAGTTAATTTTATCTTTATGAGAATTATGTTGAAAACCTTTTTCATTTAACTTTGACTAGTAAGAATTTAGCCTTAAAGCTACTGTTTACCAAACTTTAAACATACACATAAACATGGTCATTAATACACAAGGAGAGAAACCTTTGTTACGAAGACATGTCATTTTAAACACGAATTTAAGTCTGTACTGTCTTAGTTGTGGGGGGGGGGGGGTTCACCATCCGGAGGTGGCTTCCCGCGCAGCTCCACTTCTAGGAATTGCAGGTTGCGATCTCTGCACAAATCTCTGCGTACTCCAGCTTGTCTGCCTTCAGACCGGACCGGCAGCTGGAGATCTTGTGTGCCCAGTTTCAGCAGGGAGCCCAGGGGTCCGGGAGGCCCGGGATGGTTCCAGAATTCATAGAAAGAGGGCAGGCAGGCCATCTTTGCAGAAGGCGTGAGCCTAGGTGCCCAGGGGTGGCGGCCATGATAGGCCACCGCGGCCCTGCCCCATGGCCCTGCCATGTCTGCTGCCCTGTTTGCAGTGGCCAAGCAGCGTGGAGGGATCACGCATCCAGTGTCCTGCGCCACGCGGTGGAGAGCCGGCTCCTGTGGGTTGGCTTCGGGCTCCTGCGTGTTGGCCTCAGGCTCTAGCGTGGAGGCATCGGGCTCTTGCGTTTTGGCATAGGGCTCCAGCATATTGGCATTGGGCTCCTGGGGCTTTTGTGTGCTGGCGTAGGCCTCCTGCGGGGCTGTGGGCGCGGTGCGCGGGGTTGTCTGGGCGCAGCCGGCTGGCTGGCTGTTGAACCAGGTGGAAACAGCAGCTCTGCGCCTCGCCTCCCGCCCGCTGGCTCTTCCCGCTGGCTGTTCTGAGTTCGCCCGAGCGAGTGGAAATCACAGAGTGGTCCAGAGATAAATGTTCCAGAAACAGCAAAAGAGTCTCATGAAGAAAGAGCAGAGGCCTTTGGAGATCTCTTCACAAGCAGAAAAGAAGGCCATAGTGCATAGGTAGCCAAATTGTCTTTACTTATCTGAGAGATGCGCAGGTCAGGTCCACGTGGGCGCCATTTGTTGTTAAAATTTCGGGAAGGCTCTTGCCAGGCGGGTTAGCTTCACGGTGGTGAACAGAGACGCGGAGACAACGGCTGGGCAGGGAAGCTGTATTTCTTTATTCAGGAACAACGGTTCACAAACTAAGACAAACTAATCACCAAACAGAACTCGGCTGTCTCTTTGTGGCTGCGCAGGCACACTCTCTCTTACTCTGTAACTCTGAAACTCTCGAACTCAGGAACTCAGTCACTCTGTCACTCTGGAACTCTCGGACTCAGCAACTCAGGAACTCTCGGACTCAGGAACCCTCTCTCTGGGTTCCTTTGGGCGGGCCCGCGAAATTAACAGGACTCATCCAATTCTCTTGGGGGGGGGAGGGCTAGAACAAACCAATGTAAAGCATACGACACACCATGAGTGCAGGAAGGATTCCGTGTGTGTGTGTGAGTGTGTGTGTGAGTGTGAGTGAGTGTGTGAGTGAGTGTGTGAGTGTGTGTGTGAGTGTGTGAGTGTGTGTGAGTGTGAGTGTGAGTGAGTGTGTGTGAGTGTGTGAGTGAGTGTGTGTGTGAGTGTGTGTGTGAGTGTGAGTGTGTGTGTGTGTGTGTGTGTGAGTGTGTGTGTGAGTGTGTGTGTGAGTGTGTGTGTGTGAGTGTGTGTGAGTGTGTGTGAGTGTGTGTGTGAGTGTGTGTGAGTGTGTGTGTGAGTGTGTGTGTGAGTGTGTGTGTGTGTGTGAGTGTGTGTGTGAGTGTGTGTGTGAGTGTGTGTGTGAGTGTGTGAGTGTGTGTGTGAGTGTGTGTGAGTGTGTGAGTGAGTGTGTGAGTGCGTGTCTGTGAGTGTGTGTGTGTGAGTGTGTGAGTGTGTGAGTGTGTGAGTGTGTGTGTGTGAGTGTGTGTGACTGTGTGAGTGAGTGTGTGTGTGTTGTGAGTGTGTGTGTGTGAGTGTGAGTGTGTGTGTGAGTGTGTGTGTGAGTGTGTGAGTGTGAGTGTGTGTGAGTGTGTGTGTGAGTGTGTGTGTGAGTGTGTGTGTGAGTGTATGTGTGAGTGTGTGTGTGTTTATGAGTGTGTGTGAGTGTGTGTGTGTGAGTGTGTGTGTGTGAGTGTGTGTGAGTGTGTGTGTGTGAGTGTGTGTGAGTGTGAGTTAGTGTGTGCCTGTGTGAGTGTGTGTGTGTGTGTGTATAAGTGTGGGTGTGTGATTGTGTGTATAAGTGTGGGTGTATGGTTGTGTGTGAGAGAGAGTGTGTGTGAGAGAGTTGTGTGTGTGAACGTGTCAGTGTTTGTGTGTGAGTGTGTGTGAATAAGTGTGTGTTTGTGTTGTGTGTGTGAGTGTGTGTGTGAGTGTGTGTGTGAATGTTTGTGAGTGTGTGTGAGTGTGAATGTGAGTGTGTGTGAGTGTGTGTGTGTGAGTGTGTGTGTGTGAGTGTGTGTGAGTGTGAGTTAGTGTGTGCCTGTGTGAGTGTGTGTGTGTGTGTGTGTGTATAAGTGTGGGTGTGTGATTGTGTGTATAAGTGTGGGTGTATGGTTGTGTGTGAGAGAGAGTGTGTGTGAGAGAGTTGTGTGTGTGAACGTGTCAGTGTTTGTGTGTGAGTGTGTGTGAATAAGTGTGTGTTTGTGTTGTGTGTGAGTGTGTGTGTGAGTGTGTGTGTGAATGTTTGTGAGTGTGTGTGAGTGTGAATGTGAGTGTGTGTGTTTGTGTGTGAGAGTGTGTGTGAGAGTGTGTGTGTGAGTTTGGGTATGTGAGTCAGTGTGTGACTGAGTTTGAGTCAGTGTGTGTGTGAGTGTGTGTGTGTGTGTGTGTGTGTGTGTGTATGAGTGTGAGTGAGTGTGAATGAGTTTCTGTGTGCAGTGTGTTGGCACGTGTGCACGCGTGTGTGCCCAGGGTCCAGCTGACCGCGTGGATGCCTGGTTGGCCCTGGGTTCTGGCGGTGCCTGGCCAGGGTGCAGCCTCCCAGAGCTGAGGCCAGGGCCAGGCCAGTGTCCCACACACATGCGGCCTTGGGAGGCCCGGCCCACGCCACATCCTCCCTCCGAGGTGCCACCCACCCTGCCAGCCCTGCACCCTGGGCTGTCAGCTGCCAGCCTTGAGAGAGGAGTGGGGGTCCAGTGCCCACAATCAGATGGGGGCGCCAGACGGGAAGGGGTGTGGGGGGGCCCAGCAGGACGGCCTGAGCTCTGCAGCCATCAGCTGGCCGAGGCCCCGGGGAGAGTGGGCACCGAGTCCTCGGTGCGCAGCCAGTGCCGGGAGCGGGGCTATGAAAGTTCCCTATTAACATGGAGGCACTAAGACAAGGTTCTCTTGGCATGATAAATACACATAAATCCCGCACAAAGGGCCCTTGTGCGCTAATGGGGACTCTTAGTGGAGAGTTATATTTCCAGGATTATATCTTTATTCAGTTGCTAATTTTGGGGGGTAATACTCTGCCCTGGTGGGTGAATAATCGTATCTTTTGAATGTGGGGACACCTGGTGGGGCCGAGGACAGTGCCCCCACACTGGCCTGGAAGAGCTGCCAAGTCTGGTTTTCCCAGCCTCACGCCCGGCATTCGGCGTCTGATCTCATTCCCCCAGCGCGGCGCAGACACTTGTAACTGTACTCTCCCACCGCAAGCCGTGCTGCCCCGGACGGGAAAGCCCTGGAAAAGAGACTTCCTCTTATCAATCTCTTCTTCTGTGCACCCTCGTCATCTGCAGGCTGGCTAAGGTTTCAGGGGAAACCCTTCCAATTAAACACTGTAAAAAGATAAAGTGAGGAGGGCTCCCTGCCCGGTGGCGCTCGGGCTGAAGCGCCCTTTTGTTGAAGGACTGTCCATCAGCCGCTCAGCCGTGCAAAGAACATTACGTCTCAGAGAGGCCATTTGTATGCACACAGCGCCCACTCCAAAAACAATCAGGCCTGTATTGCGTCTTGCAAATTTATACCAGGATGTTGGTTTAGAGTGTTTCCCTGAAAAGTTTCTCGAGAAAGTGTCTGCTTTCAGGGGCCAGAGCGAGTGAGCCCCACAAACAAGCCTTTGTTCCGGGCTCACAGATGTATGGCCGCCCGGCTTTGTTTGCTCTTTAAGAAGCATTCTCGGATCTTTGTTTTGAGCACAACACGGGATTGTACCCCTGTAGAAAGGGGGGGCTCCTCGGAGGGTGGCTGTCCCGCGTAATCTCCCGCCACTGCACATTTTCCCAGGGTGAATGTCTCTGCCCCGACGCTGGGGTCGGCCCTGGGCCTGTGTTTGTTTGTTGTTCAGCATGGGCACCCACAAGGGGGCCTGGGGAGTGCCTCAGACTTCGGTGGCTGCAGGGAGGCTCAGGACTCCGTCCCAGTGCTCGTTCCTGGTCCTGGCTCCCAAGAGCTCCGAGGGAACGGCGCCGGGTGGCACTGGGGGGCATCCAGGTGGCAAAGTGTTCAGACTGTGGCCAGGCATCTGGGGCGTGAGCAGGGCCCCCGGCCCTGGGGTCACATGTGCCCAGGGAGGTCCTCCAGCAGAAGTGAGGATGCCAGGGAAGACACGCGGGCTAAGCACGGCCGGGTCCCTGGAAATGCTGAATCATCACATGGGGTGATGGAGGTGCTGCGTCACCATCTGGGGTGATGGAGATGCTGAGTCGCTGTCTAGACTGTCAATGCTCCTCCCCTGCACCTGGCGTCCTGAGAGCCCTTCCTGCACCTCACCTGGGGCAGGGCTGGTCATGGCGGGGTCCCCTGACCCAGAGCCGCAGGGGCACCCAGGGGCAGTCACTGGGACTCCAGGGTCCCCTGTCCCGCCCCCTGCGCTGCCACTCTCTGGCCCCTGGCAGGCTCCAGCTGCTCTGAGGCAGCACCCCTGGGTGCTCCAAACCCCTCGGGGCTCTCCACACCAGAAGGCTGAGGTCCAGGGCCAGGGCGTCAGGGACCCAGAGGCTGGTCACAGCAGGAGGGGCTCAGTCACAAGGACCCAACTGTCCTGGGCTGGGGGACAACCTCACACCTGAGCCAGGTGGTGAGAGCCAAGTGCACCTGTCTGTAGATAGTGGAGACACTGCTCACATCTGCTTCTGGAGACGAGGGAAACACCTAGAACGCTGTGTGGGCACAGACACACCAACACGCACCACACGCACGTGCTCTGAAGATGCAAATGGTCTGTGCCCACCTGCGTCTGGGGGCTTGGGGACGCTGAGTCACCATCTGGGATGCTGGAGATGCTGAGTCATCACATGGGGTGATGGAAATGCTGAATCATCACATGGGGTGATGGAGGTGCTATGTCACCATCAGGGGTGATGGAGATGCTGAGTCGCTGTCTAGACTGTCAATGCTCCTCCCCTGCACCCACGGTCCTCACCTAGTGCCCATAGTCCTCACCTGTACCCAGAGTACTCACCTGTACCCACAGTCCTCACCTGTACCAATAGTCCTCACCTGTACCCATAATCCTCACCTGTAACCCACAGTCCTCACCTGTACCCATAGTCCTCACCTGTACCCACAGTCCTCACCTGTACCCACAGTCCTCACCTGTACCCACAGTCCTCACCTGTACCCATAGTCCTCACCTGTACCCACAGTCCTCACCTGTACCCATAGTCCTCACCTAGTGCCCATAGTCCTCACCTGTCCCCACAGTCCTCACCTGTACCCATAGTCCTCAACTGTACCCATAGTCCTCACCTGTACCCACAGTCCTCACCTGTACCCATAGTTCTCACCTGTACCCACAGTCCTCACCTGTACCCACAGTCCTCACCTGTACCCATAGTCCTCACCTGTACCCACAGTCCTCACCTGTACCCACAGTCCTCACCTGTACCCATAGTCCTCACCTAGTGCCCACAGTCCTCACCTGTACCCACAGTCCTCACCTAGTCCCCTTAGTCCTCACCTAGTGTCCATAGTCCGCACCTGTACCCACAGTCCTCACCTGTACCTACAGTCCTCACCTGCACCCACGGTCCTCACCTAGTGCCCACAGTCCTCACCTGCACCCACGGTCCTCACCTGTACCCACAGCCCTCACCTGTACCCATAGTCATCACCTGTACCCACAGTCCTCACCTGTACCCACAGTGCTCACCTGTACCCATAGTCCTCACCTAGTGTCCATAGTCCTCACCTGTACCCACAGTCCTCACCTGTACCCATAGTCCTCAACTGTACCCATAGTCCTCACCTGTACCCACAGTCCTCACCTGTACCCATAGCTCTCACCTGTACCCACAGTCCTCAGCTGTACCCACAGTCCTCACCTGTACCCATAGTCCTCACCTCTACCCACAGTCCTCACCTGTACCCACAGTCCACACCTGTACCCACAGTCCTCACCTGTCCCCATAGCCCTCACCTGTCCCCATAGTCCTCACCTGTACCCATAGTCCTCACCTGTCGCCACAGTCCTCACCTGTACCCACAGTCCTCACCTGTACCCACAGTCCTCACCTGTCCCCATAGTCCTCACCTAGTGCCCATAGTCCTCACCTGTACCCATAGTCCACACCTGTACCCACAGTCCTCACCTGTCCCCATAGCCCTCACCTGTCCCCATAGTCCTCACCTGTCCCCATAGCCCTCACCTGTCCCCATAGTCCTCACCTGTACCCATAGTTCTCACCTGTCCCTACAGTCCTCACCTGTACCCACAGTCCTCACCTGTCCCCATAGCCCTCATCTGTACCCACAGTCCTCACCTGTCCCCATAGCCCTCACCTGTCCCCACAGTCCTCACCTGTACCCATAGTCCTCACCTAGTGCCCATAGTCCTCACCTGTACCCACAGTCCTCACCTGTCCCCACAGTCCTCACCTGTACCCACAGTCCTCACCTGTACCCACAGTCCTCACCTGTCCCCATAGCCCTCACCTGTCCCCATAGTCCTCACCTGTACCCACAGTCCTCACCTGTACCCACAGTCCTCACCTGTACCCATAGTCCTCACCTGTACCCATAGTCCTCACCTGTACCCACAGTCCTCACCTGTCCCCATAGTCCTCACCTGTACCAACAGTCCTCACCTGTACCCACAGTCCTCACCTGTACCCATAGTCCTCACCTCTACCCACAGTCCTCACCTGTACCCACAGTCCACACCTGTACCCACAGTCCTCACCTGTCTCCATAGCCCTCACCTGTCCCCATAGTCCTCACCTGTACCCATAGTCCTCACCTGTCCCCACAGTCCTCACCTGTACCCACAGTCCTCACCTATACCCACAGTCCTCACCTGTACCCACAGTCCTCACCTGTCCCCATAGTCCTCACCTAGTGCCCATAGTCCTCACCTGTACCCATAGTCCACACCTGTACCCACAGTCCTCACCTGTACCCACAGTCCTCACCTGTACCCATAGTCCTCACCTGTACCCACAGTCCTCACCTGTCCCCATAGCCCTCACCTGTCCCCATAGTCCTCACCTGTCCCCATAGCCCTCACCTGTCCCCATAGTCCTCACCTGTACCCATAGTTCTCACCTGTCCCCACAGTCCTCACCTGTACCCACAGTCCTCACCTGTCCCCATAGCCCTCACCTGTACCCATAGCCCTC
>NC_080176.1:95152401-95194901 GCF_950295315.1 Erinaceus europaeus | reverse complement strand
GAGGAGGAGAAGGAGGAGGAGGAGAAGGAGGAGGAGGAGAAGGAGAAGGAAGAGAAGGAGGAGGAGAAGGAGGAGGAGGAGAAGGAGGAGAAGGAGAAGGAAGAGAAGGAGGAGGAGAAGGAGGAGGAGGTGAAGGAGGAGGAAGAGGAGGAGGTGAAGGAGGAGGAGAAGCAGGAGGAGGAGGAGGAAGAGAAGGAGGAAGAGAAAGAGGAGGAGGAGGAGGAGAAGGAGGAGGAGGAGAAGGAGAAGGAGGAGGAGGAGGAGGATGAGGAGGAGAAGGAGGAGAAGTCAGAGACAGAAGGAGACACAGGCAGTGAAGCAGGTCTGCAGGTGTCTGTCTTTCTCGCTTCCTGTCTCCCCTCCTCTCTCAATTTCTCTCTGTCCTATCCCATGAAATGAGAAAAATGGCCTCCAGGAGCAGTGGATTTGTAGTGCATTCACCGAGCCCCAGCCAAAACCCTGGAGGAAAAAAAATTGAGATAGTAAGCAATAAGTCAGTCTGTATAATAAATAAATTTTAAAAATCTATTCCAGAAAAAGATGAAATTGAGATGAAATTCACTAGAAAGAGGGAAGGAGGAGGCACAGCACCCAGACAGGTGCCTCTGTGTCAGCACTGGGGCCAGGTGTGGACAGGTGTCAGGGAGGTCGTGCCCCTCCTCCACAAGGACCTGCCTCGTCAGGGCCACACAGGCGCAGGCACAGAAGGGACTCCGAGGCCCGTCTCTCACAGCCACGTAGCTGGGCCCCTCGCTTCCCTCCATGCCTCCCTCTCTCCCCCTCCTCGACCTCATCATACACCCCGTCTTCTCCTTTTATTAATAGACATTTTTAATCATAACTGTTGGGAAACAGAAGAGCTGGCCAGAGAACTCCTGGCGATACCCGACTCCACTTGAAGAATTCCCAGAGGCCAGCCGCGAGAGAGGCTGCCCCACCTAGCCGAGAGCCCCCACCAGCCGAGAGCCCCCACCCAGAGGAGCAGTCCCCACCCAGGGAGCAGCCCCCACCCAGCTGAGAGCCCCCACCCAGGGAGCAGCCCCCACCCAGAGGAGCAGCCCCCACCCAGACGAGAGCCCCCACCCAGCTGAGAGCCCCCACCAGCCGAGAGCCCCCACCAGCCGAGAGCCCCCACCCAGAGGAGCAGCCCACACCCAGCCGAGAGCCCCCACCCAGGGAGCAGCCCCCACCCAGCCGAGAGCCCCCACCCAGGGAGCAGCCCCCACCCAGAGGAGCAGCCCCCACCCAGACGAGAGCCCCCACAGCCAAGCAGCGGCAGCTGCCCAGGGCCCTGAGTGCTTGCAGAGTCTCCACTCCTGGCCACACCCTCTGACGTCAGGCACAGCCACACCTGTCACCTGTGCTCCCAGGGCCCCGGGTCCACGGCAGACTGGACGGCTGGGACGTGCCGGCAATCGGCTCACCGCACGCGCACGCGCCACGAGGGGCATCTGGAACCGAGACTTGTGGCTGTGCGGAGCACGGTCTGAAAGCTCCTAAGTGACCCGACACACCAGGCCAGCAGCCGGCAGCCAGCTGGGCACCAGAGGCCAAACACTTAGCTGCAAGTCTCTCCAGGACACCAGGAGGGCAGGGGGCAGGGGGCAGCTGGGCAGGAGGGCAGGAAGCAGGGGGCAGGGGGCAGGAGGGCAGGAGGGCAGGAGGCAGGAGGCAGGAGGGCAGGAGGCAGGAGGGCAGGAGGGCAGGAGGCAGGAGGGCAGGAGGCAGGGGGCAGCTGGGCAGGAGGGCAGGAAGCAGGGGGCAGGGGGCAGGAGGGCAGGAGGGCAGGAGGCAGGAGGCAGGAGGGCAGGAGGCAGGAGGCAGGAGGGCAGGAGGCAGGAGGCAGGAGGCAGGAGGGCAGGAGGGCAGAAGGCAGGAGGGCAGGAGGCAGGAGGGCAGGAGGGCAGGAGGCAGGAGGGCAGGAGGGCAGGAGGGCAGGAGGACAGGAGGCAGGAGGCAGGAGGGCAGGAGGGCAGGAGGCAGGAGGCAGGCGGCAGGAGGGCAGGAAGCAGGAGGCAGGAGGGCAGGAGGCAGGAGGCAGGAGGGCAGGAGGCAGGAGGGCAGGAGGCAGGAGGGCAGGAGGCAGGAGGCAGGAGGGCAGGAGGCAGGAGGCAGGAGGGCAGGAGGCAGGAGGCAGGAGGGCAGGAGGCAGGAGGCAGGAGGGCAGGAGGGCAGGAGGGCAGGAGGGCAGGAGGCAGGAGGGCAGGAGGGCAGGAGGCAGGAGACAGGAGGACAGGAGGGCAGGAGGCAGGAGACAGGAGGACAGGAGGACAGGAGGCGGGAGGTGGGAGGTAGGAGGGCAGGAGGCAGGAGGGCAGGAGGCAGGAGGCAGGAGGCAGGAGGGCAGGAGGCAGGAGGGCAGGAGGGCAGGAGGGCAGGAGGCTGGAGGGCAGGAGGCTGGAGGGCAGGAGACTGGAGGACGGGAGGACGGGAGGCGGGAGGTGGGAAGTAGGAGGGCAGGAGGCAGGAGGCAGGAGGGCAGGAGGGCAGGAGGCTGGAGGGCAGGAGATAGGAGGACAGAAGGGCAGGAGGGCAGGAGGGCAGGAGGGCAGGAGGGCAGGAGGGCAGGAGGCAGGAGGGCAGGAGGGCAGGAGGGCAGGAGGCAGGAGGCAGCATGGCAGGAGGGCAGGAGGCAGGAGACAGGAGGCAGGAGGGCAGGAGGGCAGGAGGCAGGAGGGCAGGAGGCAGGAGACAGGAGGCAGGAGGGCAGGAGGGCAGGAGGGCAGGAGGGCAGGAGGCAGGAGGGCAGGAGGCAGGAGGCAGGAGGGCAGGAGGGCAGGAGGCAGGAGGCAGGAGGGCAGGAGGCAGGAGGGCAGGAGGCAGGAGGGCAGGAGGCAGGAGGGCAGGAGGACAGGAGGCGGGAGGTTGGAGGTAGGAGGGCAGGAGGCAGGAGGCAGGAGGGCAGGAGGCAGGAGGCAGGAGGGCAGGAGGCAGGAGGGCAGGAGGCAGGAGGCAGGAGGGCAGGAGGGCAGGAGGCAGGAGACAGGAGGACAGGAGGACAGGAGGCGGGAGGTTGGAGGTAGGAGGGCAGGAGGCAGGAGGCAGGAGGGCAGGAGGCAGGGGGCAGGGGGCAGGGGGCAGGAGGGCAGGAGACAGGAGGGCAGGAGGGCGGGAGGTAGGAGGGCAGGAGGCAGGAGGCAGGAGGGCAGGAGGCAGGAGACAGGAGGGCAGGAGGCAGGAGGGCAGGAGGGCAGGAGGGCAGGAGGCAGGAGGGCAGGAGGGCAGGAGGGCAGGAGGCAGGAGGCAGGAGGGCAGGAGGGCAGGAGGCAGGAGACAGGAGGACAGGAGGCAGGAGGTGGGAGGTAGGAGGGCAGGAGGCAGGAGGACGGAGGCAGTTGTGCAGGAGCTAGCAGGCAAGAGGACATGTGGGCTGTTGTGCTGGAGACAGGAGGGCAGGTCAGCAGGGGAGCCGGATGGCAGGAGGGCAGGTGGAGGTGTGGTACCTGGGGACGCGTTCACGGGGCAAGGTGCAGGTGGACAGGTGGGCAGGGGATGAGAAGGGAAGCTGTGTGGCGCAGGGGTCGGCCTGTCTGCTTGGGGCCACCGCCGAGGCGACGCAAAGCTGGTGGCCGGCAGCTCAGTGAACGCAGTGGCAGGCCTGGTGGCTCTGGAGGGCTGAGCCCACCGGCTCCCAGCACAGCTGCGATGGCATCCTGGCACCTGTCGGCATCTGAGCGCAGGCCGCATCTGCCCGTCCCCCAGGACAGTCCGCAGCAGGGAGCCAGGCCAGAGCGTCACCTCAGGGTGTCCTGTCCTCTGCTTTGCTCCCTGGGACCGATGGCTGCATGACTCCCTCCCACCCCCGCAGCCAGAGACGGACAGAGGGACAGATGCTGCGACCCGCAGCCAGCCAGCGCCCGGGCGACCCTGAGACCCACCTGCCCCTCTGGCTCCTAAGACCCGCAGAAGATGTTCTCTGAAGGGGCCTGGCTGTGAGAGACAGAGAGAGGGTCACTGCAGACCCACCCGGCCCTTGGCACCTGGGCCTCACATCTGTGCCTGCTTGAACCCGGAACCAGCTGCCTCTGCTTGTTAATCATAAATGCAGCCCCAGGTGGGGTTAGGGAGGTGTTCTCACCAAAACTTGACAAGAACGGCCTGTCAGAACCAGGGCTGCAGGGAGGGGTGCTCCCAGAGCCGCGCAGAGGTGAGGCACCACACGCAGGAGGGAGACTAGTCCCCTGAGGGACCATCCTGAGAAATGGGTGCCAGTGAGTGGAAGTACACAGGTGAGGGGCTCTGCTCACTGGTGAGGGGCTCTGGTCACAGGTGAGGGGCTGAGCACACAGGTGAGGGGCTCTGCTCACAGGTGAGGGGCTGAGCACACAGGCGAGGGGCTCTGCTCACAGGTGAGGGGCTGAGCACACAGGTGAGGGGCTCTGCTCACAGGTGAGGGGCTCTGCTCACAGGTGAGATGCTCTGCTCACAGGTGAGGGGCTGAGCACACAGGTGAGGGGCTCTGCTCACAGGCGAGGGGATGAGCACACAGGTGAGGGACTCTGCTCACAGGTGAGAGGCTGAGCACACAGGTGAGAGGCTGAGCACACAGGTGAGAGGCTCTGCTCACAGGTGAGGGACTGAGCACACAGGTGAGATGCTCTGCTCAAAGATGAGGGGCTCTGCTCACAGGTGAAATGCTCTGCTCACAGGTGAGGGGCTGAGCACACAGGTGAGGGGCTCTGCTCACAGGTGAGGGACTGAGCACACAGGTGAGATGCTCTGCTCACAGGCAAGGGGCTGAGCACATAGGTGAGGGGCTCTGCTCACAGGTGAGGGGCTGAGCACACAGGTGAGGGGCTCTGCTCACAGGTGAAGGGCTAAGCACACAGGTTAAAGGCTGAGCACACAGGTGAGAGGCTCTGCTCACAGGTGAAGGGCTAAACACACAGGTTAAAGGCTGAGCACACAGGTGAGAGGCTCTGCTTACAGGTGAGAGGCTCTGCTCACAGGCGAGGGGCTGAGCACACAGGTGAGGGCTTCTGCTCACAGCTGAGGGGCTCTGCTCACATCTGAGGGGCTGAGCACACAGGTGAGATGCTCTGCTCACAGGTGAGGGGCTCTGATCACAGGTGAGGGGCTCTGCTCACAGGTGATAGGCTCTGCTCACAGGTGAGGGGCTCTGCTCACAGCTGAGGGGCTCTGCTCACAGGTGAGGGGCTGAGCACACAGGTGAGAGGCTCTGCTCACAGGTGAGGGGCTCTGATCACAGGTGAGGGTCTCTGCTCATAGGCAAGGGGCTGAGCACACAGGTGAGATGCTCTGCTCACAGGTGAGGGGCTCTGATCACAGGTGAGATGCTCTGCTCACAGGTGAGGGGCTCTGCTCACAGGTGAGAGGCTCTGCTCACAGGCAAGGGGCTGAGCACACAGGTGAGGGTCTCTGCTCACAGGTAGGGGCTGAGCACACAGGTGAGATGCTCTGCTCACAGGCAAGGGTCTTTGATCACAGGTGAGGGTCTCTGCTCACAGGCGAGGGGCTCAGATCACAGGTGAGGGGCTCTGCTCACAGGTGAGGGGCTGAGCACACAGGTGAGGGTTTCTGCTCACAGGTACAGGAGGGGAGGTGGAGGGGGACAAGAGTATGGAGAGGGGAAGAGAGGACAGGGAGGAATGAGGGAGTTGTGTGCCCCCTTTCCCCCTCCCAGCCCTGCCTTGGGATTCATTGAGGACACAGACTCCTGCAGGAAGGAGCCGCCTGGGTTGCTGGACCTGCTCTGGCAGCTTCTCTTCCCTGTCAGAGAGACAGAGACAGAGGGCTGCCCAGCACAGCCACCATCATGGAACCCCCAGTGTCCCCTTGTAGCTGGGCTGAGCAAGGCCTGGGGTGGGGTCCTCACAGCCCACCACGTCCAGCTGCTGCTCCCCAGACAGAAAAGTACAGTGACAGCAGGCAGGGAGAGGCCCCATGTCACCAGAAGCTCCCACACTCACCATGTCCCCAGAGTCGCACAGAGGACACTCCAGGAGCTGCGGAAGACACCGCACGTCCAGCTGTCAGAGGACCAGGACCCTGAGGCCCTCAGGGACCCTGCTGGAGCTGACTGGGTGGCCCTGGGAAGCCTGGCCAGATGAAGAGATAACGGGGCTTTTTATCAGGCCAGCTCCTGCCCCGGGCGGGGGGCACCCCTCTCAGGACCCCCGTCTCCTGGGGAGCCTCTCTGCTCTTCCCTCTGTCCCTTCCCCCCGGGGGCTACCCTGCCCGCAGGACAGACATCATCGCTCCCTTTCCTGTCACCCTGCTCTTGGTGAGCAGCACCCATTCTTGGGAGCACGGACTCCAAGGACCAAGAGACCAGGGCATCCTCCCGCCTGGACAGGGGCCTGACACTGGGTGGCCATGACCTCCTGAGCTCACACTGGCTGCCTGGCCACCAAAGCCCAAGGCCAGCACCCTGGGCCCACCGTCCACCCGAGAGGCATGTATGTCCCCCCAGTTCAGGGCCCAGCGCAGAGTCTCCCCTAGCACCAAGGGCGCAGGGAGCTGGGCCCCCCTTGTCCAGCAGTCACTAGCTCTTAGCCTCCACACCCAGGTCCTCAGGAAGCCACTGTACCCCACAGGCAGACAGACAGACAGATGGGCAGATGTGTAGGCAGACAGACTGAGGGACAGGCAGACAGAGGGGTAAGCGGGCAGACAGACAGAGGGGTAAGCAGACAGACAGCTGGGCAGACAGAGGGGCAGGCAGGCAGACAGATGGGCAGACAGACAGATGGACAGGCAGGCAGGCAGACAGACAGACGGGCAGACAGGCAGTCAGTCAGATAGGCAAGCAGACAAAGGGGCAGGTAGGTGGGGGCAGGCGGGCAGGAGGCCTTGGGCAGGAGGAGGGCGGGCACTTCCTGCCTCTACTGCATTAAACCTTTACGACTTCCTGCACCTGTGTAACTACAGCCGCTGACTGGGTTGGGGAGGGTCCCTGAGCACCAGCCACCCGCCCCGGGGGGACACAGCCCCCTGACCACACCACCGCTGTCCTGGGGCTGGGCAGGTCACTTAGCAGCTGCACAGGACATTCTCCAGCTGAGACAATATTTAATTTGTGATTTTGGTGATGGCGCTAATCAGACTGAGCCCTGTGTGTCAGGAATGGAGCCCTCACACACTTCAGTCCGCCCAGAGTGAAACTCAGAGAAGCCGTCTAGTAACGCTTTCCTGCCATGGGTGCATCTCCCTCTGAGGAGACCCTGGGTAAGAAGCCCCCACGCCAGTGCCCCGGTTGTGATGGCCACCGGTGCTGGCCTGACCCACTGCCTGGCCCAGCCCAAACCTGCCCGGGTCGCCACCCAAGGGCACACCCAGAAGAGCGCACGTTGCTGTGCTTGGGGGCCCAGGTTCAAGCCTCTGGGGGGAAGCTTCATGAGCAGTGGGTGTCTCTCTGTCTCTCCAGTTCTCTCTGTCTCTGTTGAGAAGAAGGGAATAATGGCCACCGGGGAGAGTGAGCAGGCACTGAGCCCGGGGGAACCCGGTGACCAAAAGCGCAAAACACGAAGTTTTCCGGGCTCATCGGTGGGCTGGGAGGCTTAGGGGGCCTCTGACCAGGACAGGGAGGGGAGGGGGACCTGCTGGAAGGGTCCTGGGACCCTCACCCCCATCAGGCCATGTCCAGATGCCCCACGTCCTGCCCCTCTGGAGGTCCAGGAAGCTGTGGTCACAGTGGTTCCCCTGCGCTCCCCCAGCCTCCAGCTGAGCTGCAGCTCTCCTCAGAGCCAGCACCCAGACCTTGCCCAGCAGGTCCCGTCCTCTTTGGGGGCTAAGAGAGGGGCTCTCCGTGCAGGTCTTGGGCATGGGGGCTCTGAGGGGCTGGGGGTTCTGAGCCCCCCATCTCCAGGCCTCCTGGGTGAGGATGGTTCTCAGACAATTCCCTTTAGACAGACTTGTGTGTCTGGTCCCATCACCATCTGGGGGGTACAGACCCCAGTCTGGGGGTCCCTGTCTGCCCTCTGCACTGACACCCAGCAGCCAGGCCAGGCGTCCCGAGCGATGTCTGCCCAGTGGATGCCCAGGGTGTGACCTTCCTGTCCCCCCCCAGCCCCCTGAGCTGTCAGCACCCCTACTCCCGTCCTCCCAAGAAAGAACTCCAGAGGTCCACAATTGTCTCGGTCAAATTAAAGGAGAATGAATGAACAAAACTTTATCTTCTTCTGCTAATATGATATTTTATGTACAGAGTTATGTTGACATAAAGATACTCCAGGCTCTATAAATCCACTGATTTAGAGTGTGAGGAGGACCCAGCGCCTCCCATGGCAGCTGCCTGGAGCGGCAAAGTGAGTGCCCGCAGCACAGACAGACATTATCAACCTGTCTCAAACCTCGCAGGGCCGCAGGCTGGCTGGGGACACTGCTCCCAGGACATCACCTCCTGTCCCTGGGTGAGGCTCACTGCCCACCCTCTCAAGGTGAACATCCAGCACTCAGCCTCACTGCCTGCTCAGGACACAGGGCAGAGGGCAGAAGACACGGGGCAGAGGACAAAGGGCATAGGGCACAGGGCAGAAGACCAAGGACAGAAGAGACAGGGCACAAGACAGAGGGCACAGGACCCAGGGCAGAGGACACAGGGCAGAGGACAGAGGGCAGAAGACACAGGGCAGAGGACACAGGGCAGACGACAGAGGGCAGAGGACAGAGGGCACAGGGCAGAGGACAGAGGGCACAGGGCAGAGGACAGAGGGCAGAGGGAAGAAGACAAAGGGCAGAGGACACAGGTCCCAGGACAGAAGACAGAAAGCAGAGGACACAGGGCAGAGGGAAGAAGACACAGGGCAGAGGACAGAGGGCACAGGGCAGAGGACAGAGGGCACAGGGCAGAGGACAGAGGGCAGAGGGCAGAAGACACAGGGCAGAGGACAGAGGGCAGAGGACAGAGGGCAGAGGACAGAGGACAGAGGGCAGAGGACAGAGGGCACAGGGCAGAGGACAGAGGGCAGAGGACAGAGGGCAGAGGACAGAGGACAGAGGGCAGAGGACAGAGGACAGAGGGCAGAGGACAGAGGGCAGAGGACAGAGGGCAGAGGACAGAGGGCAGAGGACAGAGGGCACAGTGCAGAGGACAGAGGGCACAGGGCAGAAGACACAGGGCACAGGACAGGCCTTTGCTCCCCAAAGGGCTGCCTCCTCGGAGTATTCCGGCTCCTCTCATCACCAATAATTAGGAAGCCGTGGACTGGCATCCAGAGGAAGGAGGCCAGGCCTTTGCCCCCTCTGCCCTCTGCCCCCTTCTCCAAGACCCAGCACCCTGAGGTGAGCACCGCCCTCTGGGCCTCCCTGCACCCACTCTGCACCCAGAGATGGGCCTATGTCAGGATCCGGCAGGTGCCAGTGAGAGGAGGCTGACCCCCCCACCTCTGCCTCTCCAGAGACATCTAAGCAGAGTCTCACTCCCAGATATGATAGCTCTGAGGGCAGGGACAGCCTGGCTGCAGCCAGGGACCCCCAACGCCCCTGCAGCTGAGGGCACTGCAGGCCCTGCTCGCTCCCTGCTGAGACACCCCCGCCGGTGGGTGTAACCTCTGCCCAGGTTCAGCCTGGGAAGGAGCTGGGCCTAGTGCCTGAGCCCCCACCACAAGCCCCCCCCACCAGCATCCCCTCCCCCTGAGTATCCCAGCAGCAGAGCGGCCTGCCCACCCCAGTGCCCACCCCTTGTGCTCCAGGAGCTGGAGCTCAGGGGACACAGTGTAGCTTCAGTCTGGGGTGAGGCCGCCCACCCGAGAGCCCAGCTTCCACGCTTTGTGCTGGTCCCACCTAATCTGCCTCTGGAAGCCACGGTCCTGCTCTGGGTCAAAAAAGAAAATGATTTTCTAACCGGCAGGACAAGAAAGGAGGGGCAGGAGCCCTAAGGATGAGTTAAGAGGCCCGTGGGTGACCCTCTGAAGCACTGAGAGCCTCAGGCACAGGCTCTGCCGCTCAGGGCCAGGGGGCTGGGTCTGGGGACCAGGGGCTTAAGGGACCTGGGGGTCGGGGGCTGGGGTCTGGGGATCAGGGGCTTAGGGGACCTGGGGGTTGGGGGCTGGGTCTGGGGATCAGGGGCTTAGGGGACCTGGGGGTCGGGGGCTGGGTCTGGGGATCAGGGGCTTAGGGGACCTGGGGGTCAGGGGGCTGGGGTCTGGGGATCAGGGGCTTAGGGGACCTGGGGGTCAGGGGACCTGGGGATCAGGGTGCTGGGGTCAGGGGATCAGGGGCTTAGGGGACCTGGTGGTCAGGGGGCTGGGTCAGGGGATCAGGGGCTTAGGGGACCTGGGGGTCAGGGGCTGGGGTCTGGGGATCAGGGGCTTAGGGGACCTGGGAGTCAGGGGGCTGGAGTCTGAGGATCAGGGGCTTAGGGGACTTGGGGGTCAGGGGGCTGGGGATTCGGATCAGGGGCTTAGGGTACCTGGGGGCCAGGGTCTGGGGTCTGGGGATCAGGGGCTTAGGGGACCTGGGGGTCAGGGGGCTGGGGTCTGGGGATCAGGGGCTTAGGGGACCTGGGGGTCAGGGGGCTGGGGTCTGGGGATCAGGGGCTTAGGGGACCTGGGGGTCAGGTGGCTGGGGGCTGGGGATCAGGGGCTTAGGGGACCTGGGGGCCAGTGGGCTGGGGGCTGGGGATCAGGGGCTTAAGGGACCTTGGGTCGGGGGCTGGGTCTGGGGCTCTGGGGCTTAGGTGACCTGGGGGCCAGGGGGGCTGGGGGCTGGGGCTCAGGGGCTTAGGGGACCTGGGGGCCAGGGGGGCTGGTGGCTGGGGATCAGGGTCTTAGGGGACCTGGGGGTCAGGGGGCTGGGGATCAGGGGCTTAGGGGACTTGGGGGTCAGGGGGCTGGGGCTGGGGATCAGGGGCTTAGGGGACCTGAGGGCCAGGGGGCTGGGTGCTGGGGATCAGGGGCTTAGGGGACCTGGGGACCAGGGGTGCTGGGGGCTGGGGATCAGGGGCTTAGGGGACCTGGGAGCCAGGGGGCTGGGGTCTGGGGATCAGGGGCTTAGGGGACCTGTGGGCCAGGGGGCTGGCAGCTGGGGCTCAGGGGCTTAGGGGACCTGGGGGCCAGGGGGCTGTGGTCTGGGGATCAGGGGCTTAGGGGACCTGGGGGTCAGGGGGCTGGGGATCAGGGGCTTAGGGGACCTGGGGGCTGGGGGCTGCGGCTCAGGGGCTAGGGGACCTGGGGGCCAGGGGGCTGGGGGCTGGGGATCAGGGGCTTAGGGGACCTGGGGTTCAGGGGGCTGGTGGCTGGGGCTCAGGGGCTTAGGGGACCTGGGGTTCAGGGGGCTGGTGGCTGGGGCTCAGGGGCTTAGGGGACCTGGGGGTCGGGGGCTGTGGTCTGGGGCTCAGGGGCTTAGGGGACCTGTGGGTAGGGGTGCTGGGTCTGGGGCTCAGGGGCTTAGGGGACCTGGGGTCATGGGAGCCTGGGTGTCTGTGGCTCTGGGGCTTTGGGGGACTGGGGGTCGGGGGACTGGGGGCTGGGTCTGGGGCTCAGGGGCTTAGGGGACTTGCGTGTTGGGGGGCTGGGGTGTGGGGATTATGGGCTCAGGGGACCTGGGATCAGGGGAGCCTGGGTGTCTGGGGCTCAGGGGCTTTGGGGGACTGGGGGTCGGGTGCCAGGGGGCTGGGACTCATGGGCTTAGGGGCCTGAGTGTTAGAGTCAGGGGGCAGTTTGGGGCCTGGGGGCCTGAGGACCTAGGGTCAGGGTGGCCTGGGGTTCTGGGGTTCTGGGGCCTGACAGTCTGGCATCTGAAGTTGAAGGGACTGGGGGCCTGGCGACTAGGGTCTGGGGGCTTAGAGGTCTGAGGGCCTGGAGGTCTGGGAGGTTGGGTTCTTGGGGATCTAGAAACTTGTGTCTTGTGGCCTAAGTTCTTGGGGTCTGGATGCTGAGGGCCTGGGTTGCAGGATCTGGAGTCAAGGGTCTAGAGGTGGAGGCTTGAGCTCCTGAGCGTCTGGGTACCTGGGGACCCTCTGTTCTGGGAGCTCGGGGCCTAGGCACGGGGCACCTGGGGTCTGCTGCTGGGGACTGGGGGTAAGTGGGGGTGAGGGGTTTGGGGGTCTCGGGTCTGGGGTCTGAAGCATGAGGTCCTGGGCTCTGAGGGACAAGGACAGTTTATGGGGAGTGAGTGCGGGGAGTGAGTGCGGGGGGAGTGAGTGAGGGGGGGAGAGTGAGGGGGGAGTGAGGGGGATGTGTGAGTGCAGGTGTGGGGTGTGAGCGCAGGGGCTGGAGTGCAGGTGTGTGTGGGATGTGTGAGTGCAGGTGTGGGGTGTGAGCGCAGGTGCTGGAGTGCAGGTGTGTGTGGGATGTGTGAGTGTAGGTGTGGGGTGTGAGCGCAGGTGCTGGAGTGCAGGTGTGTGTGGGATGTATGAGTGCAGGTGTGAGGTGTGTGAGTGCAGGTGTGGGGTGTGAGCGCAGGTGCTGGAGTGCAGGTATATGGGATGTGTGAGTGCAGCTATGTGGGATGTGTGAGTGCAGGTATATGGGATGTGTGAGTGCAGGTGTGGGGTGTGTGAGTGCAGGTATGTGGGATGTGTGAGTGCAGGTGTGGGGTGTGTGAGTGCAGGTGTGGGGTGTGTGAGTGCAGGTGTGAGGTGTGTGAGTGCAGGTGTGGGGTGTGTGAGTGCAGGTATGTGGGATGTGTGAGTGCAGGTGTGGGGTGTGTGAGTGCAGGTGTGGGGTGTGTGAGTGCAGGTATGTGGGATGTGTGAGTGCAGGTGTGGGGTGTGTGAGTGCAGGTGTGAGGTGTGAGTGAAGGTGTGGGGTGTGTGAGTGCAGGTATATGGGATGTGTGAGTGCAGGTGTGGGGTGTGTGAGTGCAGGTGTGGGTTGTGTGAGTGCAGGTGTGAGGTATGTGAGTGCAGGTGTGGGGTGTGAGTGCAGGTGTGTGAGTGCAGGTGTGTGTGGGGGGTGTGAGTGCAGGTGTGGGGTGTGAGTGCAGGTGTGGGGTGTGTGAGCGCAGGTGTGGGGTGTGTGAGTGCAGGTGTGGGGTGTGAGTGCAGGTGTGGGGTGTGTGAGTGCAGGTGTGGGGTGTGTGAGTGCAGGTGTGGAGTGTGTGAGCGCAGGTGTGTGGTGTGTGAGTGCAGGTGTGTGTGGTGTGAGCGCAGGTGTGGGGTGTGTGAGTGCAGGTGTGGGGTGTGTGAGTGCAGGTGTGTGTGGGGTGTGTGAGTGCAGGTGTGGGGTGTGTGAGCGCAGGTGTGGGGTGTGTGAGCGCAGGTGTGGGGTGTGTGAGCGCAGGTGTGGGGTGTGTGAGTGCAGGTGTGTGTGGGGTGTGTGAGTGTAGGTGTGGGGTGTGAGTGCAGGTGTGTGGGGTATGTGAGTGCAGGTGTGCAGTGTGAGCGCAGGTGTGTGGGGTGTGAGCGCAGGTGTGTGGTGTGAGCGCAGGTGTGTGGGGTGTGAGCGCAGGTGTGTGGGGTGTGAGATCAGGTGTGCGGTGTGAGCGCAGGTGTGTGTGGTGTGAGCGCAGGTGTGCGGTGTGAGCGCAGGTGTGTGAGGTGTGTGAGCGCAGGTGTGCGGTGTGAGCGCAGGTGTGCGGTGTGAGCGCAGGTGTGTGAGGTGTGTGAGCGCAGGTGTGCGGTGTGAGCGCAGGTGTGCGGTGTGAGCGCAGGTCAGCTGTGCAGCTGTGCAGTTTTGCCAGTAAATGCAGGTGTGTGCGCGCCAGTCAGCACAGGGCCAGTCTGCCCACAGGTCCGGCAGGTGCCGTGGGCACTGTCTCTAGAGCTGCGTCTGTCTCTGAGCGAAAATGTGCCTGCGGCAGGTGGCCTGGGGGTTGCAGTCCTGTCCCAGCCTCCCACACAGGACTGGCCCGGGCCTGACATAGCTGCCTTGTGATGAGCTCTCCATAGCCACTCTGTCTCCCACAGAAAGCCAGTCTCAGTACAGCCTCCAGGGCAGGCACAGGGCCCCTGGTCAGAGTGATAGAGAACCAGCCACCCCCAGACACCTGAGGGGGCCTCAGGTCACCTGACCTCCGGGGCTGGGGGCACAGGACCCCTGGAGGACAGGGATGCCCCTGGGGGTCACGGAGCAGCAGGAGCCTGCAGCCTCCAGAGCTGAGCCCCAGCGGCCGGTGCACGCGGCCTCCCTGCCCACAGACAAGATGTACGCTAGTCGCACGGAGACCATCTCCTCTGTGTGCGTGTCTCCACACACGTGTCCACAGGGACACGCTCACGCACAGGATCATGTCCATTCACAGGCACACGTATGTATATGTGCTTGCCTGACATGTGCGCTGTGTTCTGCATGTGTCTGCACTGCAAGACCGAGTCATGCCTGTGTGGACACAGCGTTCACCGCAGGCCCACTGCAGGCGTGCACACAACCCCATGTGTATGTGTACACTCAGTGCGTGCACACGCGTGAGAGCACGCACGCACACATCTGTGCACCCTTAGAAGCCACTGCATATTGTGCTCAGCCACCAGGGAGCACAGGCCTACAGGACGCGCACAGCAGGGTTGAGGCCGGGCAGGCGGGACGTACGCCAGCCCCCGCAGGACCCCATGCAGCCCTGGAAGCCGCCTGCGCTGACGCTGACGGTTCCGGGGACATGGAGAGACAAGAGGGCCTGGGCATCGGTTACCGCAGGGGTTGAAGGGCCGGCCTGCCTGTGCCAACTGTCCCCACGTTGTGGCCTGGACCTGAGGCGGACTGCCAGCCGAGGGGGGCAGCCCTGTGGAGCTGTGTCCCTGAGTCCCTGCTCTGCATCTGCAGTTGGGCTTCCTTCTACCCCAGGTCCCTACAGCCCCAGGTGTGCAACCTCCCCGGCCCCTGACCCTCGTGTGATGTGTAGCCTGTGGCCGTGGCATGTGGTATGTGGCCTGTGGTATGAGGTTGTGGCCTGTGGTATGTGGCTGTGGTGTGTGGCTGTGACATGTGGTGTGTGGCCGTGGCACGTGGTATGTGGCCTATGGTATGAGGCTGTGGCCTGTGGTATGTGGCTGTGGTGTGTGGCTGTGACATGTGGTGTGTGGCCATGGCATGTGGTATGTGGCTGTGGTTGTGGCCTGTGCTGTGTGGCCTGTGGCCATGGCCTGTGGTATGTGGCTGTGGCCTGTGACTATGGCCTGTGGTGTGTGGCTGTGGCCTGTGACTGTGGCCTGTGGCTGTGGCCTGTGACTATGGCCTGTGGTGTGTGGCTGTGGCCTGTGACTGTGGCCTGTGGCTGTGGCCTGTGACTATGGCCTGTGGTGTGTGGCTGTGGCTTATGACTGTGGCCTGTGGCTGTGGCCTGTGACTACGGCCTGTGGTGTGTGGCTGTGGCCTGTGACTGTGGTCTGTGACTGGCCTGTGACTACGGCCTGTGGTGTGTGGCTGTGGCCTGTGACTGTGGCCTGTGACTGTGGCCTGTGGCTGTGGCCTGTGACTATGGCCTGTGGTGTGTGGCTGTGGCCTGTGCTGTGTGTCGTGCAGCGTGATCTCAATGGGAGACGGATCCCAGGCAGACATGCAGCCCCTGCATGCTAACAGCCCCGTTTATCTGGGATCATATTTCTCCCCTAAAGAGCCTGGGCACGGCGATGTATTAATTAAAATCTAAATACTAAATATTGATTGATGTGTTATCAGGCGGGCGCAGTCAGGGCCTGCCACATCGATTTCTCACTGTGATTTATTATCATATTTAAGAAAAATCATTTTGTGTGATTATACGAGGAAATGGACTCGGGGGTGGGTGTAATTCTTCGCGGTCGCTGTTGGCACTGGGAGGGTCGAGCCTGGGCAGCCCCCCCGCGCCACCCCCACCCAGCCCCTCCAGCCTCAGAGTCCCTGCTGGCAGTGGGGTCCCTGTCAGCACAGAAGGCCCTTCTGCAGGACGGCCTAGCCCGCCAGGTGGGGTGGCTCCAGAGTCCCCCCCGGGCCCAGGTGGCTCAGGTGCCCGAATATGAACCCCCACCAGGGACGCTCTGGGGACCTTCCCGCCTGGGGTCACGTCCCCACACAGCGGAGGGGAGGCCTGTGTCTCTGTGTCTATCTCTCTCTGTTTCTTTCTCTGTGTCTCTACCCCACTGAATTACAAAGTGACCCAGAGCAGCTAAGTGCCCAAGGGACAAGGCCTTTGCTAAGCCCAGTGGGTGGGATGGCGGGTAGGCCTGCAGGAATGTCTAAGGGCAGGTGGCAGCTGGTGGCAGGAGGCACAGCCACCTGGGGGACATGGGCTCGGGGCTCAGGGACAGGCCACCAGAGGGGCCAGGAGGGACACAGGACACCAACAGAAGTGCATACGCCACACAGGTGACAGCTGGAAGGGGGGCGGGATTCAGGAGTCAGAAACTCAGCGAAACATAGGTTCTGGGACCAGAGCTCTCTGTCCCTACAAGAGCCCAGACCCCAGGGAGGTGGGGGAGGATCAGGGGAGAAAGAGGCCTAGGCCCTGGGGAGATGGAGGAGGAGACAGAGAGATATGATCCAGTCCCAGGAGAGATGGGGGAGCAGGGGAGAGTATCCAGACCCAAGGGAGACAGGGGAGACAGAAAGAGAGACAACAGGGAGAGAGAGACCCAGACCCAAGGGTGAGGCCCAGGGGAGATGGGGAGCAGGGCAGCCCCTGTGTTTCAGCACAAGCCCATAGTGTGGAGACTAGAACATCACAGTGATCATTTTGATTCTCTTAGAAATTGGCGCATTGTGACAAAGTAGCGGCCACTAAACCGTCCGTGTGTACCACCTGCTCTGGCTGGTGTGTAACGAGGGCACAAGTGTCACCGTGTCCTGTCTGGAGCGTCCCTGCCTCCGGAGCACATGGCCAGGAGGGAGACACTGGGCTGATGCCGGTGGGAGGTCTAATGGTGCTTGTCAGCAAGGAGCCGGCTAGAGCCATCCCGGGAGCTGCACCGCCAGCCGGGACAAAGGGACAGGTCACACACCCAATGACACCAGGTGCCCAGACACACTCAACCCTGTGGGGGCTCTGTGGCTTTGCTCACTTCTGATGGAGACAGAGAAGAGAGAGAGATGGAGAGAGGAGACAGCACAGAAACTTGCCACCACTCCAAAGCAGACCTGCCCATGGGCAGGGGCTCCAGCCTAGGACCCCCATAATTGAAGCATGGGCTGCCTTCCAGCCCCCTTCAAGCCCTTCTGGCAGCCTGGCTCTCACTTAGACACAAGAGGGCAGAGAAGATGCCAAGAGCAGGGCTGACTGGCATCAGGGGTCTGGTACGAGTCTGGTGCCGGCTGACCACGCACTAGCCGGCAAGGTCTCGGCTCAGGTCTGACGAGAGACACACCAGGAGTGGAGTCGGTCCAGGGAAAAGTTACCGCTGAATTGTACTTTTCCAATAAGCATGGAGTCTGCACTTCAGCCTCAAAATCAGTAGTGCTCATTCCAGAGAAGGCCCGGCCCTGGTTTTTGAAAATATATTGTCACTGTGACTTCGGTGAGGGCTGGGTTAGACACAGGGTGGAGTTGATTAACAGTCCCCAACTGAGCCGCCTCATCCATAGCCCCCCTCGTGTGAAGGCCTAATTACTAGCCTTTCAAAAGTTCAAAGACTAAAGAAATAGACCAAGAAAGAGGCTCTCGAGGTCTGCGTCTGCACAGGAAGTCCGATTTGCCTAAAAACCTGTCAGAATAGCCTCTTTCTGTCAGTATCCCCACCCCAAAAAAGCGGGGTCAGGCCAACCAAAAGGAGGCATAGTGACTCGAGGCCTGCAGGGACATCACAGCTCCGTGTCCTCAGGACTGGGCCAGCGGGAGGACAGCCCTGAACCCCAAGACAGAAAGGGTGCTCTGCTGAGGTGACCCCTGAACCCCAAGACAGAAAGGGAGCTCTGTTGAGGTGACCCCTGAACCCCAAGACAGAAAGGGAGCTTTATGGGTGAGGACTCCTGGACCTGAGGCAGTCAGTAAGCTGTGAGTGACCTACTCAGGGGCCCCTCACCGCCCTCAAGCCTCAACTGGCTGGAGCTCCCCTCCCAGGAGTAGGGACCCTGCCTCCCTGAGGCACCTTGACAGGTCAGGAGACACCAGCAGGTGCAAACACCCCATCACACATGCCGTGAGTGAACCCTCAGCTCTGGTGTTGAGCACGGGTCCTGCAGGGCACATGCATGTGCGTGAGCGCACACACTCACATCTCTGGCAGACCCTGCCCAGTGGAGCTCAGTGTGGACATGGCCCCGGACACCCGCAGGGTCCCCCTGAGCTCCCCCAGGAGAAGCCCATCTGCAGGCCTGGTCCCCTTGTCCCCATGGTCCCTGCACCCCACTGCCAGGGAACCAGGCCTGTCCAGGGCACGGCCTGCACCACATCTGGGGTCCTGGCCCAGAGGCCGGATCCCTGGCAGAGAGTGGGTGGCCAGTAGCTGCTGCCCACAGGGCCCCACGACCCACCCCCCACTTGTCTTCATGTGTCCTTGGGCCCTGTGTCCCCCTCTCCCACAGGACCCCGTGCCCCTCCAGGCCTGCCTGACTTCTGCATCCCAGGTGTGACTTGCCCAGCTGAGACCACCAGGAGCCTCACACCCCAGAACACCATGGCCCGCCCCCAGCCTAGGGGCTGCTAAGCCTAGCTCCCCATCAGGGCGGCCCCATCCAGCAGCCCCCAACCCCACCCCAAAGATACAGAGACCCTTCCGCCCCGCCCCTGCCCCTGCTTAGGCCCTGCCCCTGCCTCCTCTCCAGGCTCCTGCCCCTCTTCCTGGGCACCCTCCCCCTCCCCGTCCCCTCCCCTCCCCCAGCCTGCAGCCCCCTCTCCCTCCAGGGCCCTGCCCCCGCCCCTAATCCCCACCCGCCTGGGGGTCCAGCCCGGTTACTCCCCCCCCATACCTGGCAGCACCCCAGCCCCCAGCTGCGCCCGACCCCCACCCTGGTAGGTGCAGGCCAGCAGAGGGAAGGGGTGAACACAGCCGGAAAGCTCCAGGAGGCAAACGGGGGCACATCCAGACACCCCCCCATCCGAGCCCTTAGGCAGGGACCCCCCCCCTCTGCACCAGCGCTGGACATCCTGATGTGGGGGAGGGTCCTGCAGGAGCACCGGACCCAGGCTGCGCATGCGCAGCCAGGGAGGGGGGTAAGGCCTTACTGGGGTTGCACAAGAAATAGGGACCCTCCAGCTAGGGCGGAGGACAGGGGACTTCAGGGGGTCTGGGCACCCTGTGGAGGGGACAGTTCCTGGCTTCCTGCCCCCCCAGCTCCAATGGCCTTGGCCCCCCCCAGCTCCCTGAGTTCTGCCCCAGATCCCTGAGTTCTGCCCCCCCAGATCCCTGAGTTCTGCCCCCCAGATCCCTGAGTTTTGTTCCCCCCAGATCCCTGAGTTCTGCCCCAGATCCCTGAGTTCTGCCCCCCAGATCCCTGAGTTCTGCCCCCCAGATCCCTGGGTTTTGCCCCCAGATCCCTGAGTTCTGCCCCAGATCCCTGAGTTCTGCCCTCCAGACCCCTGAGTTCTGCCCCCCAGATCCCTGAGTTCTGCCCCCCAGATCCCTGGGTTTTGCCCCCAGATCCCTGAGTTCTGCCCCCCAGATCCCTGAGTTCTGCCCCCAGATCCCTGAGTTCTGCCCCCCAGATCCCTGGGTTTTGCCCCCCAGATCCCTGAGTTCTGCCCCCCAGATCCCTGGGTTTTGCCCCCCAGATCCCTGAGTTCTGTCCCCCAGATCCCTGGGTTCTGCCCCCCCCAGATCCCTGAGTTCTGCCCCCCAGATCCCTGGGTTTTGCCCCCCAGATCCCTGGGTTTTGCCCCCCAGATCCCTGGGTTCTGCCCCCCCCCCAGATCCCTGAGTTCTGCCCCAGATCCCTGAGTTCTGCCCTCCCAGATCCCTGAGTTCTGCCCCCAGATCCCTGAGTTCTGCCCCCCAGATCCCTGGGTTCTGCCCCCCAGATCCCTGGGTTTTGCCCCCCAGATCCCTGGGTTCTGCCCCCCAGATCCCTGGGTTTTGCCCCCCAGATCCCTGGGTTTTGCCCCCTCAGCTCCCATGGCCTTGCCCCCCAGCTCCTTGGAGCCTGGGCCAGGAGGGGCGCTGCTGGCAGGCTGACCTCCAGTGTGGGCGCTGCACCCCTCCTGCCCCCCCCCATCATCAGCAAATACTGATGAGCCAAGATTCCAGAACCCGTGCTGATCTTTATTCCCGCTGTGTGATGATATTGATGATGATGATGGTCAAGTGGACAGTTTGATTTTTGTGTTTGGAGCTAGTTATAAAGAATCAATATTATATCAAGGGCTAACTTTCGTGATAAAGGACTTTAGCGGGTCTGGCTATTCATCATAAGTCTGTAGCAAGCAGATAGGTCAAAAGAAATTATATTGCACTAAAGACGGGTCTTCTTATCTCTCCCACACCAGGGGAATAGGGACAGGCCGATCGATACCGTACTGCCTGTACTTCTGGCAATTATCAATAGCTGATTTCGCCTTTTGAGGCCTGCATCTATTAATGCTAGCTAATAACAATCACTGGAGCCTCCCTATGGGTGCGGGAGTCAGGCTGGAGCCGGGCCGTTGTTCCCTGACCACAAGGGGCTGGGCGGCCCTGGGGGGTGACCTCTCCATGCTGGCCTCTCCATCAGCCACCTTTGCTGCCCCAGGGACACCAGCACACCCTTGAGGAGCTGCCAGGTGGGCCTGTGCCCCTTTGCTAAAGACAGACATTGGGCTCCACTGTGTGAGCATGTGTGAGAGTGTGTGAGTGCCTTGGTCTGTGGATCAGTGTGTGCTCCTGTACGTTCGTGTGTGAACATGTCTGTGTGTGTGTGAGTGAGTCTCTCTATGTGAGTCTGTGTGTGTGAGTCTGTGTCTGTGTGAGTCTGTGTGTTACTGAGTCTCTGTCTGTGTGTGTGTCTCTGTGTCTCTGTGAGTCTGTGTCTCTGTGTGAGTCTGTGTGTTAGTGAGTCTCTGTGTCTGTGAGTGTGTGAGTGAGTCTCTGTGTGATGTGGGTGGAGGACCAGCAGGGCAGCGGGCAGCACCCAGTTGCAGCAGTGGCCACATCTTTATGATCTCCAAGCAGCAGGCAGTCAGGGCACCCTTAGACCATCCGGTCATTTTTGGCCGCATCCCTCCACTTGACAAGCGTCTCCGGAGTCGCGTTGATGGAAACATTAATCAGTGACGGTGGCAGGTGTATACCTGCGGACTCCCCTTCCCAGTAACAATACCAGCAAGGAGACATCTGGGAGAGCCCATTAGCCGCCACTCTCATGCCTTACAGAGGCAGCTTCCCGGAAGGTCCTACAAGAAAAGTTGCTGGGGGAGCAGCCAACAGAGAAAGAACAAACTTTGGGACTTGGGGTGTGAGAAGTAAAGCCCGGCTTCTCTGCCCGGCCCCTCAGGCCCACCTGCAGGCCGAGGACAGGCACCCCAACCTCTTCTCGGCCCATCAATCTCCCAGACAGACTTTCAGATTGGTCTGAATAAATTAAATTAAATACAAATTAAATCAAACGCCTAATTACACGTTCCCCTAATATAAACTATACAGTATTAATTTGTAAATAATATTATTAAGCCGACGGCATAATAACGTGTCGCCTGGTAAGATGAGAACAGCAATGCAAAGGAGGCTGGGACCTTTAGCAAATTAGACATGACGACGGGGAGGCGGTCGCCTGAGTGCCGAGGTGGCCTGTCTCCACAGACCGCGCCCGGGTCCGGGGCGACACAAGGAAGGCTCGCGCACCGGGCTTCAGCAAGGCCTCAGGCCACGGGGCGGCGCCCATGTCCACAGCGGCCACCCGGGCATCCAGCTGGGGGCCCCACCTGTCCTCCAGTCCGGCTCAGCTTTCTCCCTTTCTCCGGAGCCCACGGCTCGCGAGCCGCCTGGGGACCCCGGGAGGCCGCCCTGCTCAGGGCGCCTCCTTCCCGGCCGCAGCCTCGCCATGTGCCGGGCTCACACGCTGATCCCGCGGGGACATGGGGACTAAGGGACGCGCTGCTCACGAGCTGGGCGGGGGAGGGACCTGGGACAGGGGACAGGAGACGGGACGGGACAGCGGGCGGTGTGCGGGCCTGCGAGGCTGTGGCCAGTCGGGCCCAGTCCTCCCAAAAGCTCGGCCCGCGGGCGTCTGGGCCACAAGTGTCCACTGAAATGGAGAGAGAGGGAGGGAGGGAGAGAGAAAGAGGGAGAGAGGAGCGCGGAGAGAGGGGAAGAGTGAGAGGGAGGGAGAGAGGACTAGAAAGAAAAAGAGGGGAGAGGGAAGGAGCAGAGGGAAAGAGAGATGAGACAGAGAATGTGTCAGGTCTCCACGATGACGGCGCGCCCCTGGCCGCCTCCCGGGCGAGAAAACCCCCGCCCACGGCAGAGCCAACACGTCGCCAAAGTCCAAGGGGTCCTGCACCGCCCCCACCGGCGCCGCCCCGCGCCCGCCCGGGTCCCGCAACCACCCACCCGCGCCGCCCCCGCCGGCCTGGGTCCCGCAACCCCCCACCCGCGCCGCCCCCGCCGGCCCGGATCCCGCAACCCCCCAACCCGCGCCGCCCCCGCCGGCCCGGGTCCCGCAACCCCCCATCCGCGCCGCCCGCACCGACCTGGCACCCGCACCTCACACCCCCCACCCCCCGACCCCCGACCCCAGGTCCTGCGCGTGTCCAGCCTGGATGACCGCACCTCCACCCGGTGCTGGGGCTCGGACCCGGTCGTCTGGCGGCCCGCAGCTCAGGAGGCCCGACCCGGGGAGGGGGCCCGGCACCTGTCCGAGCGGCGGCTCAGGGCCGCGCGGTCGCGGGCGCGGGAAGCTTCCCGAAGGCCGGGGCGCCCGGGGCCAGGCGTGCCGCGGAGGGTCGCGGTTTCTGCGGGGAGGTGCTAGGGGCGCCCGAGGCCGTCGCAGGCCTCCCAGCGGGGCCGCCTTGCCGGGGTGAGCGGGCCGGGGCGGGGAGCGGGTGGCAGCGAGCCGAGGACACGCGAGGGCGCCCGGTGGGCAGGGCGCGGGGGCGCGCGGGGCTGGGTGCGGCCCCCCAGGGCGCCGGCGTGCGGGGCGCCCCCTCACCTGCTTGCGGGCCTGTGCGGGGCGCGGACAGGGCTGCGGGGCGCACCCGCCATCGGCGCCCCCGGGAGCCCCCGGCCGGCGGGGGGCGGGGCGGGGCGGGGCGCGGGGAGGGGGCGGGGGAGGAGCCGCGGCCGCGCCGCTTCCGAACCGGAAAGTTGTTGTCGCCGAAGTGCCGCCGCGCGCACCGCGCTCGCCGCTCGGAGCTGCGGCCGTTCCCGCCGCCCCCCGCCCGCCCGCCCGCCGCCCGCCAGGGAGGCCGGAGCGAGACAAAGGCGCGGCCGGAGCGGCGGGCAGCGGGGGGGTCGGGGGCGGCCGTATAAAGCGCGGCCGCGCCAACTTCTCCGCGGCGCCGGGCTGGGATGCGAGCGGCCCCGGGCGGCCCTCGGTCCCCACCCGCCCTGCCCGGCGCCCCCGGCCCCCGGCGCCCCGCGCGAGCTTAGGCCGCGGCACCGCCCCCCATGCGCCCCGGCCGGCGCCCCCCGAGCCGCGCGCAGCATGTCCCGGCGCAAGCAGGCGAAGCCGCAGCACCTGAGGTCGGACGACGAGCTGCCGCCGCCCTCCGGGGCCCCGGAGCACGGTGAGCGCCCGCCTGGGCGGCTGGAGTGGCCGCCTGCGCCCCGGCCGCAGCCCCGCAGGGCGGCCGGCGCGGGGGTTCCAGGCGGGGAGGTTCAGGCGCGCGGGGTTCAGGCGCGGGGGTTCCAGGCGGGGAGGTTCAGGCGCGCGGGGTTCGGGCGCGGGGGTTCCAGGCGGGGAGGTTCAGGCGCGCGGGGTTCAGGCGCCCGGGGTTCAGATGCGGAGGTGCAGGCGCGGGGTCCAGGCGCCCGGGGTTCAGATGCGGAGGTGCAGGCGCGGGGTCCAGGCGCGAAGGTGCAGGCGCGCGGTCCAGGAGCGGGGTTCCATACGCGGAGGTTCAGGTGCGTGGGGTCCAGGCGCGGGGTCCAGGCGCGCAGCCCAGGAGCGGGGTTCAGACGCGAAGGTCCAGGCGCGGAGGTTCAGGAGCGCGGGGTTCAGACGCGCGGGGTTCAGGCGCGGAGATTCAGGCGCGGAGGTTCAGTTGCCGGGTGTCCGGTTGCCGGGTGTCCAGACGCGCGGGGTGTCCGGTTGCCTGGCGTCCAGGTGCGCGGGGTGTCCAGTTCTGGGTGTCCAGGCGCGGAGTCCGCGGGCCCCGTCCGGCCCTGCCTGGTCGGGCTGTATCTGCATGGGCAGGGAACCCGGGACGCTCCCGCTGTCTCTGGACGCCCGGCCCGCGCGCGGCTGGAGGGATTGGCCTGGACTTGGCGCTGCCACTGCCGCGGGAGTTTGGGGGCGCCGCGCGGCCCGGGGAGCAGCAGGGGAGCCCGCACCGCGCGACGGGGAGCGCTAGGCCAAGCGCAAAGCCTCGCATATGGTGGGGAGATTAGGACAAAGAGTCTTTTTGTCATGGAAATGGACTTGGGGGTTTTGTTTACTCCGGCTCACGGAATTTCTCACACTTGGTTTGTTTTGTATCGCTCTCAATGACTACACGATCAAGTGAATGGCTTTATTTCTGCCGAACGAGAGAGACAGTCCCCGCTTCAAAAGCGGACATCGCGCCCCGGCGAGGCGCCCACAGCCGCCCCATTGTGGGCACTGAATGGCCTCGGGCCTTCCCAGCGCGAATGAAATCATGTCACCCTACCCCGGCCTTGTCGCCGCGGTCGCACTGTCCGCAGCCACCAGGGCATATCTTAATTAACACAGTAACGGCCCGAGTGCTCTGCGATGAGCCAGGGTGGCCCGTGCTCCAGCCCGGCTCCAGGCTTCCCTGGCACCCTGTTCCCCGGCACCCTGCTTCCTCGCTCCAGGCTTCACAGCTCATAGCTTCCCAGCTCCCCACTCCCCCATCCGAGCTTTCTGCCAGCCTGCTTCCCAGTACCCATCTCCGTGCTCCCTGGCTCACTGCTGGCAGGCGTCCTGCTTCCCCGGCTCCTGGCTCTCCAGCTCCCTGGCAACCTACTTCCCTGTACCTCGCTCCCCAGGTCCTGGCTTCCCAGCTTCCGGAGACCCTGCACCCCGCTCCATGCATCCTACTCCCACCTCCCCATCCCAGGCACCCAGCTCCCCGGTACCCTGCTCCCCAGTTCCCCGATTCCTGGCTCCCGGCACCCTGCTTCCGTGCACCCCACTCTCCAGCTCTTGACTCCCCAGCTCCAGGCTCCTCGGCATGGGTTCCAGCACAGGCCGGCGGGTCCTCCAGCTGCAGGCACCACGGGCTAAGATTCCAGCGGTCCTGCCAGTTCCAGGCGGTGGCTGTGGCCCTCAGTTCCTGATGCTGTTTTGCCAGAGACGGTGCCCCAGCCCACTGACAGCCTTTCTGCAAAGTACTCAGGACGACACTTCCCTCTCAGTTAATCTCACGCCGCCCGCCGCGCCGCCATCCTCCGTCCACGGAGCAGAGCCGCAGCTGCACTGCCAGAATGCCTGTTTGCCCCTCTGTCCTGTTGGTCTGCACCAGCCACAGAGCCAGATTTTTTTTTAAAGATAAATGGCTTAGAAAACTAAATTCTCCTCACTCAAACTGGGGGGACAGTCAAGCATTTTGTTTTTGTTTTCTTTTGTTTCCCTCTCACTATCTGCGGAAGACCCAGAAGCAGAGCGGTATGAAGTTCCCCAGTTCAGTTAGTTGACCGTGTTGCAGAAACGAAGTAAGGGGTCTCTTTGTGTCTGCGGCTGTGACAGTGACAGGGCCAGGGCTGCATGCCTTGGGGGGGAGCAGTGGCCTCATGGAAAGGGGACTCTGCCGAGGGTTTGGGGTCTCACTGCCCAGAGACGACCTGCTGTGTGGCAGAAGGCGAGGAAGGAGAGGGCTGTCCGGGTCCCCTCCTGCGGGGGTCAAACAGGAGGGTATATTTAGAATCAAGAAACTAATGGCAGAATGAACAGTTACCCTTTTGTGAGAAATTAATTTAAGGATGGCTGAGACTCAACTCCCAGTAGAAACTCTCTTTTAAAATTGCAAATAATTCCCCCTGCATTTTGAAAATTCAGAAAGATGCGAAAGGCAGCCCAGGAAGTGAGCAAGCTGCTTGCCCGGTGAGGAAGCCCTTGAGTCTGGGCATTCTTGTTCTGAGGAAAATTAATTAAAACTCATGGTGGCAGAACGGCGTGGGGCCACCCAGGAGGGGCACACCGAGGGGAAGCAGCTTGGGCTCTCCCACAAAGGAAGGGGGTCTTCTTCAGGTCACCGCTCAGCAGACTCACTGTCCCCCCACCAGAGAGCAGCCTCACACCGGTCTCCTGCCGGTCCCCTGACTGGCCACCATGCATGGCCTCGGGACCTGGGAAGGTGGCTGCCATGTGAGGCCGGGCTGCAACTGTGACTCCACGGGGCAGAGGGCAGGCCCGGCCAGGATGAGCTGGGGGCCAGCCCTGCCTCTCCCCACACCGAAACGTCAGCCTTCTGGGGCCAGCCCAGCACCCTTCCTGCACCCAGGAAGGCAATAAGGAGTCTGTGCCGGGAGGAGAAAGAGAAAGAAGAATCTACACTCATTTGCTTTAAAAAAAAAAAAAACCTGTTTTTAAGTGGCCTGTTTTAGAAAGCTTGACTCCCTCGGTCCACACAAAAGCTTTCCATCTCACCTAACAGTGAAAGTTGAGTGTGGAAGGGGTGCAGGCACTTCTGAACCCCGACTTCTGCAGAGCCCGCCGTGCAGTCTGCCAGGAGAAGCAGGCCCTGGGCAGCAGTGGATACGGAGTGAGCGGGTTCTGGCCGCCCAAGGGGCCGGGCTCCCGTCAGCTGCGGCCCCCTGGAAGCCTCCGCGGCATCTCCAGTGGCACTGAGAGTGCTTTCGGGGCAGGGGTCTGCAGAGCCCCGGAGCCAGTGTTGTCGACTGAGCCGACTGTGAGCCTGGCCCAGACTTTTCTGTGAAAATCTCCTTAAAGCTAATGAGATTATGTACCATCCTCTAAGGCCCGGAATGATTTCTGAAGGTGCTTCCAACTGGGCCAGCGGTGTTTGCTAGTTTTTTATTTCCTTTTGTGGCTTCTTGACCAGGTGCCAGAATCAGCCCTGCAGGGCTGGGTCTCAGGACCACAGATGGGGGGTTCCCCTCACAGCCTGTGCTAAGTAAGCCTGGCCTGAGACACCAGGCAGGAGCCTCTGCTGAGCGGCACCTTCTGACTGTAAAGGCAGAGGATGAGGAGCATTTTTTTTTTACTGTCAGCGTCTCACTCTAGTAGGACCTATGCAGGTGTGGCAGGAAGGTGGGCTACACCGGCTGGCAAGGGGAGCAGGCGGGCAGGTGGAAAGCCAGAAGGACTCAGCAGGATGGTGCTGAAAATCCAAAGACCTCCTGGGGGTGGGATGGGCCCCCAGCCCTGGGTGGGGGTGGGGAAAGGCGCCCCGCCCCAGGTGGCCTAGCTGAGCGCCCTCTGCCCCTCGGCGGCCTGGCTCTTAATGCAATTAGCAGGAGTCTTGACCTTGGCACCGGAGCCCCTCAGAGTGTTAACTGGGTCTCTGCAGAAGTGTTTACAGCCCCCCAGGAGGGCGGCTCCTTTTGTGCTGCCTGCCGGCTGCTCGGTTAACCCTGCAGGTGCCAGGCCTGCCTGCCTGTCTCCAGGGCCCCTCACCGGACACCAAGACAAACCCCCTCCCGCCCGCCCCGTGCCCGCCCGGCCCTGTCCAGGTTCCCACAGCCTCACAGAGTGAGTTTCTTTCTGCTTGCTGGCCCCAGCGGCCCGCGGCATGGGGACATGAGAAAGACTTGACTCTGGACAGACCAGACGGCCGGCCGGCTGATGACCCAGAGGGTAGCTGCGGGCAGGGCTCAGGCCACCCCCAGGATCACCAACAGTGCTGTGTGGGGAGCGGTGACCCTCCGGCTGGCCTGGATGAGGGTTGGTCAGCTCCAGGTCCTGGCCGGCCTGTGGCCTTGCTGAGGCATGGCTTGCTGCAGGGGGCGGGGGACAGAGCTGCTATTCTTGGGACTCAGGGCAGAGGGGGGACTCAGCTGCCCCCCTGCCCACACAAGCCCCCCCCCCCAAGCCCAGCCATGAGGCAGCAGGCACTGGGGACCCGGCCACAGGTGGCCTCACTTAACCAGGCTGGGCCTGGGCCGCCCGGGAGGCCGCCATCCGTGAGGCAAGACTGCCCTCCACCGTTGGCGGCCGGCACAGCCAGGCTCCCCACACTGGGGCTCCCTGGAGCCCTCCTGTTGCTGGTGGCTCAGCCCAGATAAGCCGCCTGCCTGGGATTCCCAGCTTCAGAGGAGCTGAAGGGAAGAAAAGGGAGAAGTGCTTCTGGGCGGGGGTGGCAGGGGTGGTGGGGGCTTCCTCGAAGGGGCCCTGTGGCCTCTGGTGAAGCTGTGTTTGTGCCTCCCCCTGCACACACACACACACACACACACACACACACACACAACCACGAAGGGGTGTCTCCCTTGGGAGCAGAGAGAGCTCAGCAGGGGACAAAGGCTGTGTCCCTGTGAGGAACTTGAAGCAGAAACAGAACGCAGTCTCCTGAGGGCTGGCTGGCTCTGCGGGAACATGGCAGCCGGCCTTCTTCCCACTCCTCTGGCCTCGGCCCCCTTTGGGCCTGAGAGCGCCGGCCCTGGAGACAGTCATCCCAGGGACATGAGGGGCGTCCCATTGAGAGAGGGAGAGTCTCACACACAGTCCGTGCCCGGTGGGAAGTGGAGTCCAGTTGTGGGGCCTACCTGGAGCAGACCCGCTCAGCCCCTGTGTCCCCGTGTCCCAGACCTGTCGGGCCGTGGGCACCGTGGGCGGTCAGGCGTATGCTGGGCATAACAGGACACGCGTGGGTGGGCTGAGGCTGCCCATGCCTCCCCTGCTGAGCACCCAGCTGCTGTGGCAGCCATGGAGGTGGAAATGGCCCTGGGCTCTGGGCCCAGTCGTGGTTGAGCTGTGGTCCTGGTGGCCGGTGGCATCAACCCAGCTCCTTCTCACAGGCCGAGAATGCCCCCCCCCAGCCACACACACACACACACACACACACACACACACACGAGAGAGAGAGAGAGAGAGAGAGAGGATCAGATTATGCTTCCCGCTGTCCTCAGGCTGCTCCTTGGCTCCGGGCATAGGGGAGGCGACAGTCCCCCAGGGACTGGGCCTGGCCAGCAGCCACAGAGGGATCTGGTGGTGCGGTTCAGGCCTGTGAAAATGAAAGTCTGCCTGCCTCTCTGCGGCCACCTCTCTGCAACCTTCCCCTGTGTTCAGCACCCGGCGGCCGGCCACCGAGCTCTGGATTTGCAGCAAACTGACCAGCTGTGTTGGCATTTTGATTTTTTTTTTTTAGAAATCACATCTAACGGGAGGCTGCGGCATGTCTCTACACCTGACGTCACGCAGCTGAAGAAAGTGAGGGCCGGGCTGGGCTGCCTGCAGCCTAGTCACCATCCTGAGGGTGGTGGGGGTCCGCTCGGCCCACCTTATCCCTGCTGACCAGCTTTGGCCGCTGCTCTCTCTGCCCTAGCAGCTCGGCCTGGTCAGACGCCGCCTCGAGCTTTCTCCCCCAGGGAACCCAGTGGGAGTGCGTCTTGGCTCCTGACAGCGGGACCTCCATGAGCCCCCACGAGGCCCGTCTGAGGTGGGCGAGCTCCGGGCCAATGCTGACACGGCCCCCCACCCCTGAGCAGGGGGAGCTCACGTCGCGCTGTTCCACACACACTGGGGGGGGGGGGTGTTTCGAGACATGCTGCCCAACAAGCGACCCTGAACGGAGGCTGTGTCCTTTCACCGGCTGGCTTTCGAATATGTTTGAGGCAGAAGGCAAATAGGGGAGCAACTCTGTTTACAAAAGCCAGCAGTTCCCTTCGTGTGGTTCCTGAACACAGATAATAATGATAATATCCATTAACAATAAAGCTGGTGACAGTGCTGTTCTCAGATGATCGCTGCCTTCAGTGTTAAAGGGATATACCCTAGGTGAAGATTCATTCTGCTTCGACCAGAGTCTCCTTGTTAGCTTTAGGTAATTATCACTTCAAATTGCATGAAGCCCAGGGACCTGGCACCGGGCGCCTGGCGCTCACACGCTCTCTGCATGGCTTCTCCGGGCAGGAAGCCCTTGTCCTTTTGTGGGGTGCTAGCCGAGGGGAAGGAGATGGGGGCTCCAAGTCGAGGAATCTGGAGGTCAACCCTGAAAAGATTTTAACTCATGAAGAATTAATAGAACTGTGGGATTTTTGTCTCATCTTCAAAGCAAACAGAGACGTGTTTGGGTTGCGTGGGGCTTTGAGAGGAGTCTGGGGACAGAGGGCAGCATTCTGCATCTGACAGCCGGACTCCAGCCCGCAGGAAACCCTGGCAGACGCTCCTCTGCGCAGACACCGTGTGACAGCGAGGTGGCTGACGGTTCTGGCGCGGTGCACGCGTCAAGTGAGCCCGAGAGCTGCCTCATTTCCCAGCGTTTTCTGAGTGAATCGCCTCTCACACATTCCATAGGGAGGAGAAAGAATTTCCTGAGTGACACACCACTGAATTGTGTGAAATTTCCTAGGGCTGCACCAAGTGGGGTGCAGAGAGAGAGACACAGAGAGAGATGCACAGAGGGAGAGACGCACACAGAGAGAGGCCGAGAGAGAAGGAGAGGAGCCTGTGTGCAGCTCGTGAGATTAGCAGGACCTACTTTCTTGGGGGTTGTCTTTGAGAACGCCTCTTTACATCTTTACAAAGATTAAGCCAGGCTTTTAAAGTCATGACTTTAAAATATGGGGGAACACAGCAGCAACGCCGTTCTGTGTCCCGTGAGCTTACGGTTATTTCTCTGGTCTGACGGTGACTCCTGCCGCATTGCTTAATGGAGATGAACTTTTTTTAATGGCATTTCAGACTTTTTAAAAATACGTAGGTCTACAGAACATTACACCCCGACAAAGTAATTAAACGGAGTTCCTCTGTAAGTTGTGATCATGTTGAAAGTGCGTGACTAGAATGTGGAATCGCTCTCGTTCCTTATCAGTCATCAAGAAATTATTTACCTGGAGATTTCCACCTTTCTTCTTTTTTTTTTTTTTTCCCTTTACCCTGTTTCCTAACCTTGGCAGGTTTAAAATTAGACTTTGCATACGTGGAGCTGAGTGAAGTGCTCTGAGCGTGTATTTTGCTAATGTGCTTATCTGCGGTATAAATCAGCCGTGCCCTTGCTCGCAGCCACACTCAACCTCATTACAGACACCTATTACGTTCCTGCCTGGTACAGTAATGAGCCTGCTTGCCGGCTGATCTGCAGACCTGAATTTAGTTTAAAAGTCTGGCAGTCTTTATGGGCTGCAAGCGCTAACTTCTTTCCCCCTTCAAATGGTTCTGCCAGTTAAGAAAACGCTAGTGGAACCCTGCTGGTAATTTTTTAAAGGCGTGTATGAATTACCTGAGAATAGCGGCGTCATGGAGAGAGCGGGAGCAGCACACTGGCCTCGGGAAACTCGTCTTCCTTCCCAGTGGAGGGCTACGCACTTGTTTGGGGGGTTCTGACAGTTGAGCTTTCTCTGCTGAAGTCCGTTCTGTGCCGGCCCAGCCTCTCTAGCAACCGCAGCAGAAAGCCGCCAGGCCGCCCTCCTCCCTCCTGCCACCTGGCAGACCTGCCGATGGCTGCCACCAGTCATCTTGGGAGACGGAGACGGGGACGAGGACAGGGACTGGGACCAGGGCTGTTTTGTTTTCTGGCCCGACTCCACGCCGCCTTGGAGAGCTGGCCTGCTGCTCTGCCGGTGTCTGTCCCCAGGGGCCGGGGGGCTGTCCGTCCTTCCATAGGGTGACAGGGCCCAGCTCCTGGTCCAACATGTCCCCTGGGCCCATCCGTGCAGCCACTAGGCACGCCCTCCCGCCCAGCTCTCGAGTCCTCAGGGGCGGCCGCGGCCACTTCCCATCCCCTGGATGGTTCTTTATTTGATCAGGTGTGAATTGGAATTGTTCATTAAACAGGGTTGTTATTCGGCACAAGAGGGGCAGGGGTGGCAGGAAGTGGCTGCTTGCAGCAGTAATTAAACACGTGTAACCAATTAGAGCCCCTCCCCCCCACAGAGCCAGTGGAGCAGTGTCTGGCTCAGCTGCGGACTCAGTGGAAACAGGGCCCAGAAAGCATGTCTGTCGCCACCCTTCTCATGCTAAACATGTCAACGTAAATGAACTTTAAATATATAATTCCTGGTTTGTTAACAAGCCCCAAACTCTATTGGCGAATAACAATAACATATAATTTTGGTTCCTTTTGCCAAGAGATATTGCATCTGACAGAGGCAGTGAACGGTGCTCCACGTGACTCATCTTGGGCCCCGGACCGTCGTGAGGACTCCATCTGGGGGGACCGAAGGGGTGTCTCGGGCAGAGTCTGTCTCAAGGACAGGCCCGACAGATGGACGGGGCCCAGGAGATGGGTCAGGGGAGATGGGCAGGCCAGGAGAGATGGGGGGCAGGAGGAGACAACGCAGTCCCAGGGGAGGTGGACAGGCGAGGAGAGACAGGGACCAGGGCGCGACAGGGAGGCCCCGGGAGATAGACTGGCCAGGAGAGATGGGAGGATGACAGGAGATGCCTGTGCGTCCTTTGTTGCAGGTGGGCTGAGAGCCCGGCGGCCAGGCCCATTGCAACTTATGTGGCCGGGCCCACGCTGGGGCCTGTGGCCAGCTGGCCCCAGGGAGCGGGTGGTGGGTCGAGGCCTCCCGGTGAAGTGAAGCAGGAGAGGCCGGGTCTGCAGGCGGAGGCACATTGGAAATCAATGCCGCAGTGGACTTTCATCAAGGGCGGGACCCACAGCTGGTAGGGGCTCCTGTGACGGATGGCGCCGGCCGGATGGTTAGCTGGCCAGACAGCCAGCCCCGGGTGTCACAGTGGGGTGATTTGTACGAAATAAAAACGATCGATCCCGGCCCACAGCGCCGGCCCATTGACCCCCTGCCCTGTCTCTGCAGCAGCCCCCGGGGACGGCGCGGAGGACGGGGACAGCGGCTCGGACGGCCGGAGCGCGGCGGGCGAGGACGCCAGCGTGTGCGAGAGGTGCTGTGCTGAGTTCTTCACGTGGGCCGACCTGGTGGAGCACAAGCGCAGCTGCACCAAGAACCCTCTGGTGCTCATCGTGCACGAGGATGGGCCCCCACCGCCCGCAGACGACTTTCCCGAGCCCTCCCCGGCGGCCAGCTCCCCCAGCGAGCTTGCAGACAGCGAGGGGGGCGAGGAGACACAGGCCCAGGGCCCCGAGGGCGGGGAGCTGAGGCCGCCTGAGCGCGACCCGCTGGCCGCCAAGCCCATGGACGTGGAGGCCGCCGGGGAGCCCGCCCGGCCCGTCGGCAAGTCCCCGGGGCCCGTGGTCTCCGAGCCGGGGCCCGCGGCCGCCTACGCCATGCCCAGCACCAACGTGACGCTGGAGACGCTGCTCAGCACCAAGGTGGCCGTGGCGCAGTTCTCCCAGCAGGCCCGGGCGGCGGGGGGCGCGGGGGGCGGCCTGGGGGGGGTGGTGGCTGTGCCCATGATCCTGGAGCAGCTTCTGGCCCTGCAGCAGCAGCAGGTGCAGCAGCTGCAGCTCATCGATCAGATCCGCAGCCAGGTGGCCCTGATGAGCCGCGCGCCTCCCCGGAACCCCCCGCACCCCGGGGCCCCCGCCGGCCCGCCCGCCCGCCCGGCGCCGCCCCCGGCCCCAGGAGCGCCCCCCACGTCCCCCGGCCCGCCCAGCAGCTTCGAGGGCCAGGCCCGGCCCCCTCCCGTGCCCGGCACCCAGCCCGAACCCCCCGCCCAGGCGCCCCCACCGCCGCCCGGCGCCCCCACGCCCCCCGCCCCCCCGCCCCCACCACCCCAGAGCCCGGCGGCGGGCAGCGGCGTCATCTTCCCCAACCCGCTGGCCAGCATCGCGGCCACCGCCAGCGCCCTGGACCCGCTGGCCGCCCTGATGAAGCAGCGCAAGGGCAAGCCACCCAACGTGGGGGTGTTCGAGCCCAAGGCGGGCACCGAGGACCCCTTCTTCAAGCACAAGTGCCGCTTCTGCGCCAAGGTGTTCGGCAGCGACAGCGCCTTGCAGATCCACCTGCGCTCCCACACGGGCGAGCGCCCCTTCAAGTGCAACGTCTGTGGCAACCGCTTCTCCACCAAGGGCAACCTCAAGGTACACTTCCAGCGGCACAAGGACAAGTACCCCCACATCCAGATGAACCCCTACCCCGTGCCCGAGTACCTGGACAGCGTGCCCACCTGCTCCGGCATCCCCTACGGCATGTCACTGCCCCCTGAGAAGCCTGTCGCCACCTGGCTGGACGGCAAGCCCGTGCCGCCCGCTGCGCCCGGCCCCGTGGGGCTGCAGCTGCCCCCCACGTTGCCCACACCTGTGCCCGGCTACGCCGACTCGCCCGGCCTCACGCCCGCCTCGGGCCGCTCCCCACGGCGGCCCTCGCCCGCCTCCAGCGAGTGCCCGTCCCTGTCGCCCGGCCTCTGCGGCTCCGAGCCCGGCGTGCCCGTGAAGGCGGACTCCCCACAGCCTCAGCCGGCTCCCAGGCCGGAGCCGGGCGCCCGGGATGCAGGCATGGATGGGCAGGCGGACCCCGGGCCCGGCCCCGAGCCGCTCAAGGCCCGCTTCCCGTTCGGGGGGCTGCTGGACTCCATGCAGACGTCGGAGACCTCCAAGCTGCAGCAGCTGGTGGAGAACATCGACAAGAAGGTGGCGGACCCCAACCAGTGCATCATCTGCCGGCGCGTGCTGAGCTGCCAGAGCGCCCTCAAGATGCACTACCGCACGCACACGGGCGAGCGCCCCTTCAAGTGCAAGCTGTGCGGCCGCGCCTTCACCACCAAGGGCAACCTCAAGACGCACTTCGGGGTGCACCGCGCCAAGCCGCCCCTGCGCGTGCAGCACTCCTGCCCCATCTGCCACAAGAAGTTCACCAACGCGCTGGTGCTGCAGCAGCACATCCGCATGCACATGGGCGGCCAGCTGCCCAACTCCCCGCTGCCTGACGGCGCCCAGGACGACGCACAGGCGGCCGGCAGCCCAGATGACGAGCCGGACGACGCGTCCATGGAGGAGGACGGCGGCTCCGAGGCTCGGGAGCCGGAACCCGCCCACCCGCCCCCGGCCTTCGCCGGCCCGGCCTCGCCGCCCTCCGTCGTCTCCAGCATCGCAGCTCTGGAGCAGCAGATGAAGATGATGGACTCGGTGCTCGGCTGCCCACAGCTGGCCGCGCTCAGGGCCTCCGCTGACAACGGCGACAGCGACCGGCTCAGCCACGACTCGTCCTCGGCTGGTGGCGGCGACCTCGACAGCCGCAGCGCAGGCAGCCCGGCGTCGTCCTCGTCCTCGTCCTCCACGGGGGCCCCGTCCCCAGCGCACAGCCACGGCGACAGCCTGCCCCCCAAGTCGCCCGGCCGCGGTGGCCCCGAGGAGCCACCCGGGCCCGTGCTCAAGACGGAGCGGCCCGACAGCCCGGCTGAGAATGGGGCCCCGCTGGACCTGACAGCCGCACCCCCCTGCCGGCCGGCCGCCCCCGAGGATGCCCCGTTCGGCCTGCTGTTCCTGCGCCGGGAGCGGGGTAAGTGTGCCCCCGAGCCCTGAGCCCCCCCACACGCCAGGCCCCAGGCCTGCCACGCTGCCGGCCATGCCCACCTGACCCTCGCTCCACCCTAGGTCCCGGCCTCAGTGTCCCCGGCCTGCTGGGCAGCGCCCCGGCCCCTGCCCTGGTGAAGATGGAGGTGAACGGTCACAGCAAAGCCCTGGCGCTGGCCGAGGGGCCCCCGCTGCCCGCCACCGGCGTGCCGATGCCTGCGGGGCCTCCCGCCCTGTTGAGCCCCGGCCTGGCGCCCATGCTGACCCCCCCACCCCGCCGGACGCCCAAGCAGCACAACTGCCAGTCGTGCGGGAAGACGTTCTCGTCGGCCAGCGCCCTGCAGATCCACGAGCGCACGCACACCGGCGAGAAGCCCTTCGGCTGCACCATCTGCGGGCGTGCCTTCACCACCAAGGGCAACCTCAAGGTGGGTGCCCGGCCCCGCCCCACGTGCCTGTGTGTGTGCCTGGAGGCTGCCGCGTGCGAGTGCGGGCTGAGAGCGTTCACCTGCGAGCAGGTGTGTGAGTGAGTGAGTGTGCTGGCTGCCTTGTGGGGGGCTGCTGTGCGTCTGAGGGTGCAGCGTGTGCTCACTGTGTACGTGTGTGCTGCATGTCAACTGCATGTGTGTGGTGCGCATGTGTGTGCAGCGTGTGCTCACTGTATACGTGTGTGCTGCATGTGTGCAGCGTGTATGTGTGTGCGTGTGTGGCGTGTGCCCAGTCCTGGTGCCTGTGTGTGTGGAGTGTGTGGGCCGTGCATTCATTGCGTGTGTGTGCAGCGTTGTGTGTGCTGCGTGCATGGGTGTGCACGTGTGTGAGCCGTGTGGGGCGTGTCCAGGCCGTGTGCCGGTGCGTGTGTTTAAGTGAGAAGCCGTGTGCTGTGTTACGGCGTGTGCATGGACCGTGCGAGCTACCGTGTGCACACGTGTAGTGTTGCCCACGGAGTGTTCACACCTTGCAGTGTGGCATGTGTGTCTGGAGCCTGTGGTCCGCCCACATACGGGGGCGTTTGTGCGGCACAGGTGTGTTGACATGTGCAGTGTGCACGAGGGCTGTGTCCCCACTGGGGCTGCCTCCCTGCACCTCTGGCGACCCCACAGTTGCTACCGGCCACCTCCACCTCGGGGATGGGACAGGCGGGGGACGGTCACTTGGCGCACTGCCTGCCTGGGTGTCCATCTCTCCACTCTGCTCCATGGTGAGGGCTCCCTGCTGAGGCCCAGGCCTGCCTGGCCGTGGACCCTGCCACCCCAGCTGCCCAGGAGGAGGGTCTTGTCACCCTGTACCTGAGTGGGCCCCGTGTTCTGCCGCTGGGCTCTGGGCCATGCGGGGAGTGGGTTGGGGTGGAGGATACTCTCCCAGGGCCAGAGCAGGGAGGGGGCAGGTGCCATCATGGGCCTCAGGTCAGGATGAGCCTGGGCAGGGCGCAGGAGGGCAGCAGGGCCTGTCTGGCTCTGAGCCCCTGTCCTCCCGCCCCCCCGCCCTCGGGCCCATCCATCTCTGAGCCCCTGTCCTCCCGCCCCCCCGCCCTCGGGCCCGTCCATCTCTGAGCCCCTGTTCTCCCGCCCCCCCCCCCTGCCCTCGGGCCCGTCCATCTCTGAGCCACTATCCTCCTGCCCCCCCGCCCTTGGGCCCGTCCATCTCTGAGCCCCTGTCCTCCCGCCCCCCCTGCCCTCGGGCCCGTCCATCTCTGAGCCCCTGTCGGCCTGCCCTCCACCCCCAGGCCCATCCATCTCTGAGCCTGTTTCGTCTGTCCACAGGTGCACATGGGCACACACATGTGGAACAATGCTCCTGCACGGCGTGGCCGCCGCCTGTCCGTGGAGAACCCCATGGCCCTGCTGGGCGGTGACGCGCTCAAGTTCTCCGAGATGTTTCAGAAGGACCTGGCTGCACGTGCCATGAACGTGGACCCCGGCTTCTGGAGCCAGTACGCGGCCGCCATCACCAACGGCCTGGCCATGAAGAACAATGAGATCTCTGTCATCCAGAACGGGGGCGTCCCTCCGCTGGCCCCCAGCCTGGGCGGCAGCACCCTGGCCCCCCTGGGCTCACTGGCTGGGGCCCTGGACAAGGCACGCTCCGGGGCCAGCCCTCCCATTGCGGGGCTGGACAAGTCGGGCGCAGACCCCGGGGCCAGCCGCCCCTTCACCCGCTTTCTGGAGGACAACAAGGAGATTGGCATCAACTAGCCAGCACCCTAGCCCGGCCACCGCCCCCCAACCTGGGTTCCTGGCAGCTTGTGGCTCCACCCTGGGGCTTTGGCTGTGCAGGAGACTCACTTGGCCGTGAGTCAGAGACAGGAGCCCCAGAATGGGGAGCTCAGGCCACGGGCACGGTGCCCTTAACCCCTGGCCCCTCGAGGGGGCGGCCCCACTCCCCAGGACTCCCAGATGCTGGCTCTGTCCTGCCAACGAGAAGCTGAAGCTGTGTTCAGACTCTGTGCCTGGACGCCCGGGCCGTCTGCTCAGCTCTGGGCACTGGGTGTGGGGAGCTTGTCTGTAGTATTTATGATGTTAAGATTATGCGGGTAACAGACGAGGCAGCCCCATCTTGAAAGGAAGCTTTTGTATGCAGAATGCAGCTGGCTATGTGGGGTCTTCTTTTTTGTTTGTTTGTTTTGTTTTTGTTTTTTAAAAAAGCAAGACTTGTTTTCCGATGGATACGTGGGTCCTTTCAATACAGCCGTGAAACTCTGCTGAGAAAGATAGCATGCGTCTGTGTGCGTGTACCTGTCAGTAACAAGCCCCCCGCCCCGAAATGTCTGTAGCTGCTATGTGGACAGTGGCTCCCAAGTGTGGTCTGCAGCCCGGTACTGGGGGCCATACCGCAGACAGTCGTCACCATGATCACTCACATCCATAAGCAGTTGTGAGTGAAGCCCTCCCTTCAACAAAGCTGTATAATAAAAAGGTAATGTTTGTATAATATGGCTGCAAATTCTTAATTTATATCACTGCACTCTTAGTCTTTTGTATTAGGGAGGTTTGTGTATGATTTGGAAATCAAAAGTACAAATGTAAAGTAGTTTATAAACAGTACTTTGGCCTAAGGAAAATGAAGAGGAAAGCAAAGCAGCCGGCCCAGTTTCTTTCTGTCTTGAGGCCCAGCAGAGTCCGGAGGCCTGTCCCCAGGAAGCCCGGCAGCTAAGGTGACCTTGCCCTTCTGCAAAGCCCACAGAAGCCCCGAGCTCCCTCAGGACCCAGGATTAGACTGCGGACTGTGGCAGGTCACCCTGGGCCCTTCTCATGGCCGGAGGGGAAAGGGAGAACGTTCCACCATCGGCCAGAGTCACCTGCCCCAAACTCCCGCTGTGTGGTGAAGCACACCCCCTTCACCACGGCCTCCAGCACCCCTGAGCACTGGGGATGGGCGCTGTGGGCGCTGCCTTCACCCTCCTGGCAGACGTGGACAGCAGACCTGGATGCTGCCGCCCAGCCCCCGGAGGGAGCATGGAGACAGGACAGCTCCCCGGCACACCCACTGCGGGCCAGAGTGAGTGGGGGCCCCGAGTCTGCGGGCTCAGAACACCGTGCCTCCTGCCTCTCCTCTGGAGGGGGCGGGATGCCCCCCCCCCCCGCGGTTGAGGGTGCTTACCAGTGGCCTTTGTTGTGAATCTGGGGGGGCAGTGTTGGGCAGCATGTAGAGCCCCCCGGAGGTGTGCACACCTGTAAGAGATGAGGTGTACGGGTCTTGAGGGTCAGCAGATGGAACCCCTGTGCCCAGGGGAGCCATCTGCTTGGAGGGGGACACATTTCCATGTGGCCTGGCCTGAGGAGTCCTGGCAGAGAGGCCCACGAGTGGACTGGATGGCTCTTTCTGTCCCTTGGCACTGACTGAAGGCATGCTGTCACCTGACCTCTGGGTGGCCATCCTCGATTGTGCCGACGAAAGATGGTGGCACCTAGGGGTGGGCCGGGGTGGGCTGGGGGTGCAGTCAGGGCCAAGCCCTGTGACTGGAGACAGGTGTGTGAGCTCCTGTCTGGCCACCACAGAGACTCGAGTGCCCGCACCTGCTTGTCAGGGCTCCCCGTCCCCTCAGGCCCCACCTTCCAGCCCAGTTCATACACCCCATCCCCTCAGGCCCCCACAGTATCTACTGGACTACTGGCCCTCGGTCCTGTCCCCCTTGGTCCTGTCCACACACCTCCTCTCACTTCCACACCATCCACAGGAACAAGTGCGGGGGGGGGGGGGCTGACAGCAGGGCTGGAGGTGTTCCCAGGCACTGAGCACGCAGTGGAAGTGGCCAGCCCACCGTGAACCGAGGCCCCTGTTTACCCTGTGTGACTGTCGGCCCAGGTGCTGCACAGCCCAGGGCTTGGCCAATCTTCAGACACCAGCGTCCCCAAGGCTGGGCCACCCCTCCCTGGCTGGAGGAGGGACAGAGGGACAGAGGGCTGTGCCTTGGCGCCGCCAGGGGCCTGGACACCAGCCAGATCGTTTCAGCGCTAGGATGGGAGTCACCAGATACACGTAGCCCAGATCAGATAGGAAATTCAATTTTTTTAATGGTAAGGAAATAGCAGAGCCCCCGACATCCTGAATAATGAATGCGGATCAAAACACAGGACAAGAGGCCTCTGGTTTCATGGCGCTTGACACGGGCACCCTGGCCTCTGTGGGTGGCAGCCACTTCCGGCTTCAGAGCCAGTTCCCTGTTCCCATGCCCAGGCCTCACAAGTGCCGCAGCCCCAGGCTGCCCCCCCCCCCCGAGAGCCCCCCAGGTCACCCCCTGGCTGTACCCCCAGACCCTCAGTACTCAGACCCTCAGCTTCTCACACTTCTGTAGCCAGGAGCCAGCAGCCTCCAGGCTAATCCAGAGCCAGGCCGGAGGGGCCTGCAGGTGTTTTTCAGATGCTCACAGCCTCCCCTGCTCTGTCCCCAGGTGTCCCTGAGGCATGCCCCTGCCTGCCCCCTTGCCCTGCCATGGGCGCTTCTAGGCTGCCCCTCGGGCCCCGGCTGTGTACTGGCTTGTCCGTCTGTCTGTGGCAACTGTCACCCGCCTGCCTGTGGGTGAACTGGAGCCCGGCCCCTGGAGCATCACAGATGAGAGGAGTGCTGGGCCCTCCTTGGAGTGGACACGGCCCGCAGCGTCCAGTCCCTGTGTGGGACTGTGTTGGGTGTCACTCCTCGTCCCCTGCGGAGGACAGGGCAGCAGGGTGGCCACAGGCTTGTCCCCTCCTGGTGGGCTTCTGGCAGGTGGCCCTCTAGGGCAAAGGCGAGCTGCCTGCCCTGTGCTGAAGGCAACCTGCCCGCCAGGCGGTCCTGCCAGCTGGGGACAAGGACGGGGCACCATAGCCTGGAGGGAGAGGGAAAAAGAGAGAAGCAGGGTGTCACTCCAGCACCTGTGATGTCAGGAAGGGAACTCAGGGCTGCGTGCTTGAGAGCCCAGCACCGCATCCACTGTGTCCCCATGGTCAAGGCGTTTTTGCTGTTGTTATGCGAACGAGAGAGGTGAGAGGCTAAAGCGCCACTCAGCTCCAGCATTGGGTGGTCGCGGGTTGGACGGTAGTCCCTGGGGCTTCAGACTGAAAGTTGGGGCCCTGACAGCTGAGTGTCTGTGGCCACATGCCGGGCTCAGTGGCAGGAAGTGTCTCTCTCTCCCACCGAGAAGCCACGGCCCCGCCCTCGCCTGCTGCCCTCCTTCCTGTTCCACAGACGCCTGACACGTCAGGACGTCACACAGAGGGACGGGCACAGCCCAGGCCAAGCCCTGTGACTGGAGACAGGTGTGTGAGCTCCTGACTGGCCATCACAGAGACCCGAGTGCCTGCCACCTGCTTGTCAGGGCTCCCCGTCCCCTCAGGCCCCACCTTTCAGCCCAGCTCACACACCCTGTCCCCCCTTGGGCCCCAGGACCCCTGCCTGGCTCACACACCCCATCCCCCACAGGCCCCCACCTCCCTGGCTGACTCACACACCCCCACCCCTACTCTGGGGGCCTGGAGGGTCAGCCCATGTCCCCAGGCCTGGGAAGTCCTCTCAGAGCTCAGCCAGCAGCTCCCAGAATTCTCAGTGAGGGATAAAGTCTCAGAGCTGCTTTTTAAAAAATATTTATTTATTTATTCCCTTTTGTTGCCCTTGTTGTTTTATTGTTGTAGTTATTATTGTAGTTGTCATTGTTGGATACGACAGAGAGATGGAGAGAGGAAGGGAAGACAGAGGGGGAGAGAAAGATAGACACCTGCAAGTCAGAGCTGCTTTTAGCAAACCCTGGGTCTCCCCTCTTGGTTGTGTGCAAATGCCAGGGCCTCTGTGTTCTGGCCTGGATCACGCAGTACCTGCCAGCCCCAAGATCACCTGCTCAGGGTGGGGGAGCCCCCAGGGATAGCCCCATCCCCATGCCATCCTCTCCGGATGATGGTACAGCAAGCTGCCTATGGGCAAGGCTCAGACACACGTGTGCGCACGCGCATGTCACACACTCACTGTGAACACACCCGGCAGGCCCCGGGCAGGACAGGAGCAAGGTGCCCACATGGGGCGTGCCCACCTGCCAGATGCCCGAGCTCCAGCGAGGACTGCCCCAGCCCCAGCCCCAAGACTGACCCCTGCTCAGCCGTCCCCACCAGATTCCAGCCGTCACTGCTCAACAGCTGGGTCTGAGTCCACAGCCACATCCTGCCAAGATGGGGCCGCGGGTGGCCCAGCAGACACAGCAGCTACAGAGACAAATGGAGAGGGGAGGGGAGACAGAGCGGGAGAGAAACAGACACCTGCAGCCCTGCTCCACAGCTCATGAAACCTTGTGCTGCAGGTGGGGGTCGGGGGCTTGAACCCCGCTAATATGTGTGCTCAACTGCCCAACCCCTCTCAGGCATTGTAATGTGGTGCAGGGAAGGCACGTGGAGGATGGCAGGACCCCAGGATGGTCCCCATCCCGCAGAGTCCCCAACAGAGATGGGGGGCAGCTGTGCAGGAGGGCTGGATACTGTGATATGTGCCCAAGGTGGAGGGGTTCCCCAAAGAGGGCGTGGGGGTACAGATCTGGCCTTCTCCCCAGGTGGGTTCACCTGCCCAGGTGCACCCACTGTGCTCATGCTCAAAGCAGTGGCATCGCCTGAGCACTGCCCACACTGGAATCTGGGCGCGCACGTGCACACGCACATACACCTGGGACGCTG